>NC_132899.1:1410458-1442958 GCF_030463535.1 Salminus brasiliensis
TTGTTGTGATGCATTTCAGTGAGCTTGTATTTACAATCTCCTGAACCAGCTGAGACTCGCTCCACTGTTAAGCCGTGTTTGGTGGTTGCTGGGGTTGTCCAGGTGGTGGCTATGGGGTTGCTAGGTGGTTTCTATGCTGTTCTAAACAGATACTATCCCTGGTGATTCCTATGGGATATTAAACGGTTGCTATATTATCCTCTGTGGATGCTCTGGGGTTGCCAGGTGTTTAATATATTGTCCCAGGTGGTTGCTATGAGGTTGCCAGGCAGGTGCTACTGAACCTGGAAGAATATGAGGTGTTTTAAAACTTTTGACCAGTAGTATATGTGTATATATTTGAGTGCAAATATCAGTGTAAGTGAACGTGTTTAACCAAGTGTGTATACAGATTACTGCATACTGCACTGTTTGCGCTGTGTGTGTGTGTGTGTGTGTGTGTGTGTGTGTGTGTGTGTTTGTTTCTTCCTGTCATTTTATGGTTCCATCTCATCTTCTATATCTTCACACCATCTGCCATTTTCTCAGCTCCACTGATCCAATGGCAAATTTACCAGCCAATTTTGCTCAGACACACACACACACACACACACACACACACACACACACACGTCTGCTGCACTGAAAAACACTAAGATATAAAGAAACAAACCAAAGTTGCTCATAAATTAGTGAGCTGTAGTTGTAGCCTTCAAAGCTCACCCTAACAGCCATAACATTAAAACCACCTGCCTAATACTGGTCATGGCCTTTAGCAGCACAGGAGGGAGGGGCGAGAGGGGCTCTCCCTCACCTCTCTCAGGTATGCATGCAGACGGGCCGACCCGGCCCTGCACGGTCAGTACCAGAAAACCCACAGAATATAGAGGGGCGGGGTGATGACGGCACTGCCACACATGCTCTACCATATAAGGAGAGCCGAGATAGGAGGGGCTGCTCGCTCCTCTTTGATCTCACAGACTTCACATTTCAGATTAAAAGTCCTAAATATCTTATTATTTTCATTATCTCAAAACTTAAACTTTTCTCAATCTTATGACATAATAATAACTTTTTTCTTTAAATAAATATGTTTTGTTATTTTTTATTTTTATGACTCAGCTGAATAGCAGCTTCTTCAAGAAGGTTAGTAACAGTTATTAAATAATAATCATTCAACTGAAGTTTGGGAGGAGGAGCATGCCTATAGGCTCCTCCTCTCACTCCTATAATTTCCATCTCCACCTTCTGTGACCATGGCAATGTTTCTGCACCACCACCCACGACTCCACCCGTTAACTCATCATACCTCTGAGACCTAGCTCCACTTATTAGAGAGGGTCCGGACGTGTAGCTAGAGCTGGGCGAGTCTCCTCCCTCGCACAGTCTCCTCCCTTATACAGTCTCCTCCCTCATACAGTCCCCTCCCTCACACAGTCCCCTCCCTCACACAGTCCCCTCCCTCATACAGTCTCCTCCCTCACACAGTCCTCCCTTATACAGTCCCCTCCCTTATACAGTCCCCTCCCTCAGTCTCCTCCCTTATACAGTCTCCTCCCTCACACAGTCCCCTCCCTCACACAGTCCCCTCCCTCACACAGTCCTCCCTTATACAGTCCCCTCCCTCAGTCTCCTCCCTTATACAGTCTCCTCCCTCACACAGTCTCCTCCCTCACACAGTCCCCTCCCTCACACAGTCCCCTCCCTTATACAGTCCCCTCCCTCACAGTCTCCTCCCTTATACAGTCTCCTCCCTCATACAGTCTCCTCCCTCATACAGTCTCCTCCCTCACACAGTCTTCTCCCTTATACAGTCTCCTCCCTCATTTTTTGGAGATACCAGCTCATATTTTTACATTCCGAGACACTTGAAGGTGCCACAAAGGGTTCTCAGATGAACCACGTTTAGATCCATAAACCATCGTGTCTGTGCAAGTGGGAGGAACCTTTCCATAAAGTGTTGGTTCACCCTCACACCTCTCTTGCAAACTCCTCATGGAACCAAAACACAGTTCTTCTATGGCATCTCTCACAGAACCAAGTACAGCAGCTTTGTTTTTAAGGGTGTACAGACCTCCTGCTGGATGTCTCTGCAGGTGAAATCTCCTGAAAGTCTTTCTTCACTGCAGCTCTCTGATCATCTCAACATCTCACGGTTTCCAACATCCAGGAAACACAGAATCAGAATTCCTCCTGGTGGCTGGTGGTCTGACAGTAGCTGCCGCTTTCTATATCTCTCTCAACCTCACAGTCAGGAGACACGGAGATACACTAAATAGACAAAAGTATTGGGACGCCTGCTCATTCACTGTCTCTTCTGAAATCAAGGCTATTAAAGAGCTGATCCTGCTTCTGTTGGAGTAACTGTCTCTACTGTCCAGAGAAGAAGACTATCTACTAGATTCTGGAGGAGGAACATTGCTGTGAGGATTTGACTGCATTCGCAGATAAGAGTGTTGATCACCACCCCACCTCATCATCCCCAATTCTACAACTCCTCCCAAAAGTACTGGATGGAGCTCCTCCACCATCATTCCAGAGAACACCGGTCCTCAGTGCTCCACAGCTCAGAGCTTTCTTCTCTAAACCCCAAAAAGTCAGAAGATCTGGAGATGTGGTGGAAACAGTGTGATGGGAGCCTATCTGGATGTGTTAAGAAGTTCAGGACAGTCTCAGCACTAGTAGTGGGTGTACAGCCCTCGCGCTCTCTCTCTCTCTCTAGGTGGAGATACGAAATCAAGCACGTGCAACCTCCAGCTTTGCAGAATATCTGCACTGCCGGCGCACCGCCTTCCTCTTTGCAACGCCACAAACACGAGCAGCAGAACAGCAGAACCGAGCAGACCTGAGAAGCAGAACCGGAGAACCGGTGCCTCCAGCACAGCTTACCGTGCACGGACGGAGAAGTGTGGCGCGCGGAGAGACTGCGCGCTAACTTCCATGGGTTTCCTCCTCACTCAGTTCTCCTGGACCCGGACCAGCTGAGGGCATCCACTGTCCAGCTCCTCCAGCTGCTCCAGCTGCTCCTCACTCCAACTTCCCTGCGCTCGTGTTTGATATTCCTCACAGTCGCGCGACGCTCTTCCCGGCTCGGTCGCTGCCGCTATGCACGGTTCACGCGCCCTGTTTGTTTTGTCCCACCCACATTCCCACAGGCCACGCCCACGGGTGCTGGGACTGGCTAGTAGTAGGGTCTCCTGCGCTCGTTGGACAGTTGGAGCTCCTGCCTGCTGTGCTGCGATTGGGTTAGCGGCATCCTTCATGATGCTCTGTGATTGGCTAATAGTGCTCGACCCTTGTTACACTGAGACTGGATAGTAAAGTAAAGCCTCCATAAGCCCCGCCTCCTGCACTGTGTCTGACCATAAGTCCCGCCTCCTGCACTGTGTCTGACCATAAGTCCCGCCTCCTGCATGGTATCTGACTATAAGCCCCGCCTCCTTCACTGTGTCTGACTATGAGTCCAGCCTCCTGCACTGGGATTGGATAGTAAAGTACCGCCTTCTGAGTTGGACAAAGACCCTCCCCTGCACTAATAAAGCCCCGCCCCTGCACTGTGATTAACTAGCAAAGCCCCACCCTAGCTCATAAAGCTAATAAAGTCCCTTCCCTGAATGTGACTGGCTATAGGTCCCGCCCCTACATTTATAAAGACCCACCTCTTGCACTGTGATAATTAGCATAGCCCCGCCCCTGCCCTTATAAAGTCCTACCTCCTGCACTGTGATTAAATAACATAGCCCCGCCCCTGCATTTTTAAAGTCCCACCTCCTGCACTGTGAAAATTAACATAGCCCCGCCTCTGCACTGTGATTAACTAGCAAAGCCAAGCACCACGAGGCTTCACCCCCCCGCCCGCGGGGATGGTCGTAGTCAGAAAGGCCCAGTGTGATGTTCCAGGTCTCGCTGTGCTTTAGAGGCAGAAGAAGAGCCCAGCCCAACCCGAAGCTCCTTCAGCATGCAGTGATGTTCCTAAAGCACAGTGTGGGACGGGAGTTCAGCCCACAATCACAACCACATTCTTCAGCAGCAGCAGAACCTTCAGGAGCTGGGCCAGCTGTCCACAGCGTGACTGACGCAGCCCTGGTCAGTTCAGTAGGAGGCCGTTAGACCACTGAGTCAAAGTGCTGCCTCTGAGCCAAAACAACCAGCTAACGGTAGAAGAACCGACTCTTCAACCTCCACCCTCAACATCCACCATTTAGAGAGCGCTCACACATGAGCACCCCTCCTAATGAACACATTCAGCTACTTTAAGCTGCACCCACTGCTGACACAGATGTGTAAATGCACACACACAGCTTGTCTAGTCCCTGTAGAGAAGAAGTACTGCCAATAGAATAGGACTACCTGGAGCAGATCAACATCATAACCCTATTGGCTCCATGCTGCCTAATGCCAGGCGTGGGCTAGAGGGGTATAAAGCCCCCCAGCATTGAGGAGCTGTGGAGCAGTGGAAGAGCTGTGTTCTCTGGAATGATGGTGGTGGAGCTCCATCCAGTACTTTTGGATAGGATGAGTTGGGTGGTGAGGTGGGGTGGAGATCATCATCCAACATCCTGACCTCACTAACAACACTCTTGTCACTGAATGCAATCAAATCCTCACAGCAATGCTCCTCCAGAATCTAGTAGAAAGTCTTCTTCTCTGGACAGTAGAGACAGTTACTCCAACAAAATCAGGAGAAACTCTTTTAATAGCCTTGATTTCAGAAAAAACACTGAATGAGCAGGTGTCCCACTACTTTTGTCCATATGTTGAGCTGTTAAGAATGACGTGACGTTCAACTGGGTATGCTCCTCATACTGAGGAAGACACTTTGATGAAGATGATGACACTGAGTGTTGAAGATCAATACACCCAAAGGACCACACACACACACACACACACACACACACACACACACTGATTCAGCTAATCAGTGACTTCTAAAGACAGTAAATAGACGTTGTTGGTCAGGGATTAGGGCAAATGTCTGCAGGGCAATAGATCTCCAATATTAGGGTTGGTGACCTCCACTGAGCATCTCACTGGACTGACAGATCAAACACAAACCCTGAAGAAGAGCCAACTCTTTAACTCAGACTCAGACCAGACAGTGGTCTTCAACCTCCATCCTCAGTTTAGAGAGAGGTAAATGGATGGAAGACAGGTGAGCACGGCTGTAGGGAATGAAGCGGAGTCAGTGGAACTCCTACTGAAGACAGTGAGTGGACGTTGTGGGTGGGGGTTGAAGGGAAATCTCTGCAGAGCTCCAACGTTAGGGCTGGTGACCACTGAGCAGCTACTGGACCTGAAGTAAGAACGCTTATTCCTTTGGTTTCATGCTGGTGAGCAAGCCAGAGCAAGTGTCCGGAGCAGTGGGTAGGCCTTGCTACAGCACCTTTCATCATTTTTCACCTTTCTTCTTTCATCAAAGTTTAAAAGTTAGATATAATTTGTAATATTATTTTTTATTTAATAATATCATGTTTTTATTACTACTTACTAAAGAGATTTACTAAAGATCTCATCATTTCTTTTCCTGTTTCCTGTTTTTGCATGTTTTTGCATGTCAGCGCTGATCTATCAGATGGGTGTACACACTCACACGCTGAAAGTCATGGGACAGGAAGTGGTATTGTTTTCTATGGCTTTGGCTTAGTCTCTCAGAAGCTGAAGCGCGCTGGCCCCTGTGGGGGGTATGCGTATGGGGGCTCCTGCACTGAGTGTGTTCACACTTACAGTTACAGAATCAGTGATCAGTAAAAGACAAGAAATCAACAACACAAGAACACATGAAAACCTCAGACCCCCAGTGAGCAGCCAAAGACCACCATGCAGGAGAACCTCCCTCAGAGCTGGAGGTAGAAACCCTGGGAGGAACCGAGATTTACAAGGGGGACCGACCCATCCTCCTCTGATCAGAACTATTTATAAATTATTGATTATTGAAGCCACCGAACCATCGAGACTGTTCTACTGCCCAGCTGTGCAACATATTCATAATATGGAGTTATGGACCACGCCCAGACTCCTCCCCTCCATTACTCCACACTATATAAAAACCGCTCCTCCCCCTTCTCATTTATACTCTCTGATTATACTCAACCTCTACCTGGCAAGGGGGGGGTCTGGCTTCTGACGTCCCATCAGCTCAAAGCCCCCCAGAACTCCAGCAGATATTTCTCAAGTTCTCCTTCCTTGCCTCAGCTAGCATGGTCTGCACTTCACAAAATTATAATATAATAGTCATCATAATCATAATATAGTGTAAGTTAATATTATCTTAGTATTGATGGTCGGAGTAATGATATAAGATGAGATCATCCTTTATTAGTCCCACAGTGGGGAAATCCTCAGTGTCAGAAAAAGGGGAAGCAAGACACGTAGATACGTGGATAAATTACCACCATATACACAACATAAATAATAGAAGTAAAAAGCAATAAGAATATTAAATACAGATCATTGCAAATGACTCTTAATTGCACATGTGGGGTGGGGGGGGGGGGGTATTGCACATTGATTTTGCACATTAATGAGAGTAATGATAGTTAATGGTGGTAATAATAATAATAATAATAATAATAATAGCGGCGGTGGATTTTAACAGGGTCATTAGGCTGATCTGACACGGGGGGTTGGGGAGCCTGGTGGTCAGTCTGGTGGGTGAAAGCTGGTAAAGGGGACCCCAGGGGTCAGTCTTCTAACAGGTCGGGCTGGATGAGTGGGTAAGGAGACAGAACCAGTAGTGAAATGTGTGTCAGAATATCTCTGATAAGCACATGAACAGTAGACTACAGGTGAACGAGTAACACACTTCACAGCTTTTCTTGATTGCTCTGCTGCATTTCTCTGATCAGACTTAAAATAAAAACTTTCAGTTCTTATACAACATTTACATTTACAGCATTTAGCAGACGCTCTTCTCCAGAGCGACTTACAAAAGTGCTTTGCTATTTACTCAAGAAAACCTCAGCTAGTTAGAATAGACTAATAGTTTAATGAAACCTCTAAGCTTTAGACATTATCAAACACAAGACAATAAGGTGACCATAGTTCTCTGCTATTCGTCCAAGTACTCTCTGAAGAGGTGGGTCTTCAGTCTGCGTTTGAGGACAGCGAGCGACTCGGCCGTTCGGACACCCAGGGGAAGCTCGTTCCACCACTTTGGTGCAGGACAGAAAAGAGCTTGGACTCTTGTCTTCCGTGGATTTTGAGGGATGGCGGGTCGAGCCGAGCCGTACTTGAACAACATACTTTAGGTTGATTTGGTCACTTGGTCGTCATTTGTCACAGTAGCAGTTTCGCATTCCTTCCGACAAATTGCAAATGCTTTTGGACATGCATCAGGTGCGTCCATACAGTTCTCTACTGTTATCATTATCATTTGCATATGTCAGTCAACATGAACTTTATCCTCATGAAAGCTGAAGTCATTCCCTATGAAACGAAGAGTTCTGATTCATGGCTGGAATCATTACGTACACACATGTTGAACTAGTTGTTGAAATCAGTCAAAGCAAATCTGAAATCAGTCAAAGCATTTCTTAATCATTTTTTACATTTAGACTTACAGCTTTACTGCAGCACAGATTTACTGTACTGTAAAGAATCAGAATCAGAAATACTTTATTAACTCCAGGAGGGAAATCACAGTTGTTACAGCTGCAACCGTTCGTGTAAGAATAAACACTCTGTATAGATAAATAAGTAAAGTAGTGTTACAGTGAAGATCTGCCGTATTTACAGTATCCAGTACTGAGCAGTGGGAAGCACTGTAAACTACAGTAATATGGGTTAAAGCAGTATATCTCATGTTTACTGTACATTTACTGTACTGTAATTTTACTCTGCACCATGTAGGATTGCATGTAGTCCATGTAGAGGTGGAAGAGGCCCCCTTTTTATTTTGAAACAAGAGGAAGCCATTCGTGCCATGGTGATTCCCAACAGTGCTTAAAGGTTGAGAGACGTACAAAGTTCTGTTATAGAGGATGAACGTATGCATGTTACACAGTACAGTTACTTCATTATCTTACTACAGCAGAAATGTATCTAAACTATCTAAACTTTACTGCAGTAATTCTTTATTTTTCAGACTTTTTACTTCTACTTCTCACATTTTCCCCCAATTATCTGAACTTTCTCCTCCTTACATTGTAAAAACAGCCTCGTTCCTCCTGTTTCATTTCCCTTCGTTTTCATTCCGGCTCGTCATCAATAAAAACCCTCTCCAGATAAACCTCTCCATCCGGAAAGTGTGAGTCTGATCCTGATTGGATGAGAAGTATAAACAGACACCATTCTGACTCCCTATTGGTTTATAAGAGATCCATCACACCTGCACACGTCCCGTCCCTCTCCGGCGAGCTCACAGCAGACGTCTGTAGTCTAGTATGAAGACTGTGTCCGTGGCAGAGACTCAAGAGAGCTGCAGTGAAACGTCCCGACTGAGCCCCACATTTACATTCCAATAAAGCTTATTGATCACACGCCTCTGAAGTCTGACTTTCTGCAGCTTTACAGAACTTCTAGACAACGACTCCTCATATTTTCCTCCATGAAGCTCATGTTGATGCTCAGTAGAGCACAGAGACGCTCCTTTAATAGAGCTGATATTACTGAAATGCTTCATTTTCAATGGGCAGATCTGCAGCTGAAACAGGAGCCTAGTGCAGCCCAACATTTTTAACATCAACATTTTAATAGATCATTCTCCTCATTATGGCTTTTAGAGAAATGGGGTTTTGGGGGGGGGTAGTGCACTATAGACCCCTGTGGTGCGGCCTAAGCTTTCGGCCTCCTTCCATTACTTTTACTATTCTACTTGAAGTGGTTCTGAAACCAGTACTTTTACACTTTTACTGGAGTAAAAAGCTTCAGTTGATACTTCAGCTTCTATAGAAGTCTTTTAAACCCTAGTATCTCCACTTCTACCTGAGTCATGAGTGTCAATACTATAGACACCTTTGGGTATAAAGCGTGTACTGGAGCTGGAGGCCAGGGAACAGCTGCACACATTCATACACATTGATGAGGTGGGGTTCAATCTGGCAAATGGTAGAAGGTGTGGAAGAAATCGCGTTGGACGCAGAGCAACCACTGATGTCCCCGGGGCCAACGAGGAGGCAGTATTACAATGTAATGTAAAATAAAGCCATTTGTCGTGTTCATAAACAGTGATGTCAGGACTTTTTCATTTAATGACACAGACACTTTCATTGATATGAATTTGCTTTTGAGGAATTATCTATTTTAAGCAAGTCACACTATCAACTCGGTTCTGCAGTTTTGAGAAATGCAGAAAAGCGACTGAGAAAACTGTAACTACAGTCTTTTTTATATAAGAGGAACGGCTCCTGACAGACAGGCTGGATGATTGTCTTCCATGTGTCTTCAAGGATGGCAGATCAAGCCGAGCCGTACTTAAAGCCTGAAAAAGTCTAGGTACGGGTCGTGCTTCTCCTCAGTGCAATCCATTTCTGGCTTTGTGGGCCAGCATCAGTGTTTAAATCTGATCTGCCAGCCACGAGAGATCAGGCAATGGATCTTGTCTGATCTTTGGAGCTAAGCAGGGCAGAGCCTGGTTACACATCAAATAAAAGACAGTGAAAGTGTGGAATGGAAAAGTTGCTGAGATTTTAGAAAGAACACGATGTAGAGAATTCAGCAGTATGGACAGATATCCCTTATCCATTCACTATATTATATATATATATAGACATTGATACATATATAGGCAGACAGACAATCAGATAGATAGATAGATAGATAGATAGACAGACAGACAGACAGACAGATAGATAGATAGATAGACAGATAGATAGATAGACAGACAGACAGACAGACAGACAGATAGATAGATAGATAGATAGATAGATAGATAGATAGATAGACAGATAGATACATTTACATTTACATTTATGGCATTTAGCAGACGCTCTTATCCAGAGCGACTTACAGAAGTGGGTCAATGTAGTGTTAGGAGTCTTGCCCAAGGACTCTTATTGGTGTAGCGCAGCATAGTCACCCAGACCAGGAATCGAACCCCAGTCTCCCACATGGCGTGGTAGCTCAGTGGCAGGTAGATAGATAGATCGATAGATAGACAGATAGATAGATAGATAGATAGATAGATAGATAGATAGATAGATAGATAGATAGATAGATAGAGACAGACAGACAGATAGACAGACAGACAGACAGACAGACAGACAGAAAATAAATCTACCAAACACAAATGTTCTTCTGTTTTGTGCTAAGTCACTGTGAAAGGAAGCTCAGTGTGATTCATTCTGGTGTAAGATAACAGGGTGGTAAATAGGGTTGTCAAACCATATCTGAGTATTTTTACCTCGATCACACACTTCCTATTAATGCATTAAACAGCAGCGTATGCACTCAGTAAACTCACTAAACTCATCCTATGCCACATTTAACAGTCACTATTCATGAGTGCATGATTTCTCCAAGTCAATAACCTACTTACACCATCCCTCCCCGACTGCATCTTATCGCACTCTCAGACGGGACCTGACCCGAGAGGCTAAATGTTTATTTATTATTAATGTGGCCTGCTGGAGCTAATTCATGCCCACAGAGGAGCCGCGGCCGCCGTCAGATGGCTATTTGAGTGGACTGATATTGGTCTAAGCGAGAGGAGGTGGGTTATGATCGCTCAGCGTTTTGCAGAGACTCTCAGTCGTAGTAATAAATATCAGAAAGGCTCTAAAAGCTGGAATGCTGATTTCTGCAGCTCAGAAGCAGAGTGGCTGTCAGACGATAAGCATCCAAGGCCATACAACACAACAACACGCCCTGGAGCACGGGGAGGCTGGCTGTAATTACACACACACCAGCACACTCTGGAAGTGATGAACTGTGACTGGTAGAGCTAGACCTTCAGTTCAGGGCCATTAATGGAAAACCTCAGTCAAACTGAAACAAACATAAGGGGCGAAACACAGCTACAATTCTGCTCATTCCTGCTGAAATGGGATTCCGGTGGTGCTGTATATTAGCACTAAGCTAACAGCAATGCATATTCATATGTTCGGCCATTCTAGAGTAAACACAGATATGTAATTCATATGTATTTGAGATTGTAGCTAGCAGTTTTGCAGCATGTTTGCTAACGTGTCTTATCTAGATACACAGCAATGTATATCGCTAGCATTTTAGTATGTAGCATGTAGCTACCATACCAAAAATCCACAATGCTCTTCAGTTTGGGATCATCTGTCAGCGGCCGATTGGTCAGTGCTTTCTTTCAGAGATCATATAAGCAGTGTATGTGTGCCTGTGCCAGTAATTAGTGAGGGTGACCATACGTCCTCCTTTGTCCATCTTTTGGAGATGTGAAAAAAGGGTCCGTTGGGATATTTAAATTGTGTAAAATGTCTGATTTTGCTTTGATTCTTTCCTTAGCGTTTGCTTATATCCTAAAATATCCGCCTGTCTGTCCTCAGTGTCCAAAACATGGTCACCCCAGACAAGTTCAACCCAAATGACCACAATGCATATGGAGATGAAGTACCACCCACAAGTAGATACAGTAAGAACACCCCATCAAAACCAGGCAAGACTAAAGTTTTCTGAAGATCACCTGGACACAGACCAGGACTTCTGACCTAATTCTCTGATGGTCTCTGTCTGATGGTAGAAGCTGTCCTCAGCTGTGGTGAGAGAGATCTTCCTGTAGATACGGTGAGGAGACTTTAGGATTGTTGAGGTTCTGCTGTAGGACGGTCTGATCTGGTCATGTTGGTCAGCTGTTCCTCTTGTAGATGATTTAGTGGACGGTGGAACAGCAGCTGATTTCTAACTGTTCTGAGATCTGTTTGAACCCCTTCCCAGACTCCTCTACAACATCTCCACCCTTCTTTCTGAAGGCCTGAGAGAGCTCTCTGGATCTGACCATGATGGTGATCTTCTTCACCTCACTTCAACCATCAAGATCAGACCAGACTAAACGTCTGAGGTTTAAATCAGACAGACTCCTCCAGAATAATCCTCTCCACCCATGTTCTGATCATCTGCAGCTGATCTTCTGCTCCGGAGTCTGATTCTACACATCTGAAGGAGACGTTTCTTTAGTTAGATGACCTCCATCTCTCAGTGCCGATCACATGAAGATCAAACAAAAGAGACAAGCTGTGTGTGTGCATTTGCACATCTGTGTCAGCAATGGGTGCAACTTAAAGTAGCTGAATGCATTCAGTAAAAGAGGTGTCCACAAACATTTGGACACATGGTAAAGATAGACAGACAGATGGATGCAGAGATAGATAGGTGTATAGATAGACAGGCAGAGGTGCAGACAGACAGACAGACACTCTACACACACAAAGCAGCTCTAGTCTGGAGGTATTAATGCCTGCAGTAGAAGAACACACACTCATTCATCTCAGCTGCAGCACATTCACACACTCCGCCGGAGATAAATCAGCAGTGTGTCTCACACAGAGTGCCTCCTGTTACTTAGCTGCCCAAGATGGCCAATATGTAATGAACACAAAACACACACTCACACACACTCACACACACTCTCTGTTATTTACACTACGCCAACAAAGAGTGAGTCAGACTAGATCAACAATAACAGCGCCTCCTATCCTCCCAGTGTGTGACGCAGGATCACTGAGCTACGGCCTGACTGATTAGTCATCTGTAGGTTACGCGTGTTCTGTATGGTTGTGTGTGTGTGTGTGTGTGTGTGTGTGTGTGTGTGTGTGTGTGTATGTGTGTCATTGAGAAGGAGTTGTACACTATAGGGAGAGAGACAGTGTGAATGAAAGAATGCAGATGCTCCCTTCTGTCCTCTCCTCCTCCACACTGTCATGGTAACAGAATGTTCTCCTCAGCCAATCAGACACTGGCTTATCTTCTACCTTAACACAAGAGAGCAAGAGTCCAGTTCAGCGGGCAATAGATAGATAGACAGACAGATAGACAGACAGACAGATAGACAGACAGATAGATAGATAGATAGATAGATAGATAGATAGATAGATAGATAGATAGATAGATAGATAGATAGACAGACAGACAGACAGATAGATAGATAGATAGACAGATAGACAGAGAGAGATAGATAGATAGATAGATAGATAGATAGATAGATAGACAGACAGACAGACAGACAGACAGATAGATAGATAGATAGACAGATAGACAGAGAGAGATAGATAGATAGATAGATAGATAGATAGATAGATAGATAGATAGACAGACAGATAGATAGATAGATAGATAGATAGATAGATAGATAGATAGACAGACAGACAGAAAGATAGACAGAGAGATAGATAGATAGACAGACAGACAGACAGAGAGAGAGATAGATAGACAGACAGACAGACAGACAGACAGACAGACAGAGAGAGATAGATAGATAGATAGATAGATAGATAGATAGATAGATAGATAGATAGACAGACAGACAGACAGATAGATAGATAGATAGATAGACAAACAGATAGAAAGATAGACAGATAGATAGATAGATAGATAGATAGATAGATAGATAGATAGATAGACAGACAGATAGAAAGATAGACAGATAGATAGATAGATAGACAGACAGACAGACCGACAGACAGAGAGATAGATAGATAGATAGATAGATAGATAGATAGACAGACAGACAGACAGAGAGACAGAGAGATAGATAGATAGACAGACAGACAGACAGACAGACAGATAGATAGATAGATAGATAGATAGATAGATAGATAGATAGATAGATAGACAGACAAATAATAGGCAGACAGACAGATAGATAGACAGACAGACAGACAGATAGACAGATAGATAGATAGATAGATAGATAGACAAATAATAGGCAGACAGACAGATAGACAGACAGACAGACAGACAGACAGATAGATAGATAGATAGATAGATAGATAGATAGATAGATAGACAGACAAATAATAGGCAGACAGACAGACAGATAGACAGCCACAGACAGGCTGGTGTTCTGAAGCAGTCACATCTATGAGGAATAAAAGGACAGGAGGCAGATGATGTCCTCACCAAGACAAACTGGAAGTGCTTTAAATGAGTGGCACAAACTCTGTGACTATAAACAGGGAGAGAATTGCTCCACATGACTTTCAGGAATTTCATCAAAACGCACTGTGAACAAACCTCAGATCTCCGTGGATGTGGTGAGGGAGCTGGTTCTATCAGTCTCTTTGATTTCTGTATTACTACAGCTCTGATTATTCCTCCCCACCTGTGTGTGTGTGTGTGTGTGTCTTTCTGAATCACTTTTGGGGTTGTATCTGTCTGTCTGTTTGTTTTTTAGAGCGGATCTCTGTATATTTATCATAGCACTGTGAGTGTGTGTGCGTGTGTGTGTGTGTGTGTCTGGCAAGCCGGTGTAAACCTCTACTGCTGGAGTGTCTTTCAGAAACCACTGGTCAGTTCAGTCTCCATACTTTACATGACCACTATAGAGCATTATAGAGCGCCCCCTATGCTCTAGTGCATTACAGTGTGTCAGAATGAGTGTGTGGATCATATGAACATTATAGAGCATTATAGAGCGCCCCCTACGCTTCCTGTAGTGTATTACAGTCTGTCAGAATGAGTGTGTGGATCATATGAACATTATAGAGCATTATAGAGCGCCCCCTACGCTTCCTGTAGTGCATTACAGTCGGTCAGAATGAGTGTGTGGATCATATGAACATTATAGAGCATTATAGAGCGCCCCCTACACTTCCTGTAGTGTATTACAGTCTGTCAGAATGAGCGTGTGAATCATATGAACATTATAGAGCATTATAGAGCGCCCCCTATGCTTCCTGTAGTGTATTACAGTCTGTCAGAATGAGCGTGTGGATCATATGATAATTATAGAGCATTATAGAGCGCCCCTACGCTTCCTGTAGTGTATTACAGTCTGTCAGAATGATTGTGTGGATCATATGAACATTATAGAGCATTATAGAGCGCCCCCTACACTTCATGTAGTGTATTACAGTCTGTCGGAAGGAGTGTGTGGATCATATAAACATTATAGAGCATTATAGAGCGCCCCCGACACTTCCTGTAGTGTATGACAGTCTGTCAGAATGAGCGTGTGGATCATATGAACATTATAGAGCATTATAGAGCGCCCCCTACACTTCCTGTAGTGTATTACAGTCTGTCAGAATGAGCGTGTGGATCATATGAACATTATAGAGCATTATAGAGTGCCCCCTATGCTTCCTGTAGTGTATTACAGTCTGTCAGAATGAGCGTGTGGATCATATGAACATTATAGAGCATTATAGAGCACCCCCTACGCTTCCTGTAGTGTATTACAGTCGGTCAGAATGAGCGTGTGGATCATATGAACATTATAGAGCATTATAGAGCGCCCCCTACACTTCCTGTAGTGTATTACAGTCTGTCAGAATGAGCGTGTGGATCATATGAACATTATAGAGCATTATAGAGCGCCCCCTACGCTTCCTGTAGTGTATTACAGTCTGTCAGAATGAGTGTGTGGATCATATGAACATTATAGAGCATTATAGAGCGCCCCCTATGCTTCCTGTAGTGTATTACAGTCTGTCAGAATGAGCGTGTGGATCATATGATAATTATAGAGCATTATAGAGCGCCCCTACGCTTCCTGTAGTGTATTACAGTCTGTCAGAATGATTGTGTGGATCATATGAACATTATAGAGCATTATAGAGCGCCCCCTACACTTCATGTAGTGTATTACAGTCTGTCGGAAGGAGTGTGTGGATCATATAAACATTATAGAGCATTATAGAGCGCCCCCGACACTTCCTGTAGTGTATGACAGTCTGTCAGAATGAGCGTGTGGATCATATGAACATTATAGAGCATTATAGAGCGCCCCCTACACTTCCTGTAGTGTATTACAGTCTGTCAGAATGAGTGTGTGGATCATATGAACATTATAGAGCATTATAGAGCGCCCCCTACGCTTCCTGTAGTGTATTACAGTCTGTCAGAATGAGCGTGTGGATCATATAAACATTATA
Source organism: Salminus brasiliensis (assembly GCF_030463535.1). Classification (NCBI taxonomy): domain Eukaryota; kingdom Metazoa; phylum Chordata; class Actinopteri; order Characiformes; family Bryconidae; genus Salminus; species Salminus brasiliensis. The sequence continues at coordinate 1,426,436 of NC_132899.1, forward strand.
GAGCATTATAGAGCACCCCCTACACTTCCTGTAGTGTATTACAGTCTGTCAGAATGAGCGTGTGGATCATATAAACATTATAGAGGGACAAAAACACTAATTAAATAATAATAATAATTAAACTAATTGACAAAAAATGACATTTTCATTTCTTTCTGAAACAGATCTAACCCAGACCTCCAACATCAGCATCACCCCAAGAAAACAAGCAGTTTTCATCTGAATCCTGTCCTTTGAATGCCATGAAGTTTCTGAGCAGGGAAGCCAACAAAAAATCAATATCCATTTGTGCTTTTGTGAATTGTACAGTAGAACTGCAGCAAAGCAAACAAGCAAATACCATTACACCAATACCCCTCGGCCGATCCTTTATTTCTATCCATGCTGGCATTGTTAGCATGAACTCCTGCCAGTGCCTGAAGCACAATGTCTCATCAGGGTGGGTTCCATCCTAGTGCTTCTTTACACAAAGTGGAGATTAAATAATACAAGCCTGAGAGGAGGGCCATGCCTGAACCTCCTCCTCCTTCGAAAGTCCATTTCCTGACCAAACGTTTGCCATCCAGGACCACTCATACTATATAGAGTCTCTGTATTCATTTAATCAGCTATAACTTTAAAACCACCTGCCTAATATTGAGTAGGTCCCCTGGAGGACCCTGTTGTATCTGGCACCAAGACCAATGCTAGCAGTAGCAGTCCTGTAGGTGGTGAGGTGAGACCTCCATGAGCATCAGTGAGCCCTGGCCCAGCTCTGACCCAGCTGTCTAGAACATCACAGTTTGGTTCTTGTCAAAGTGTCTCCTCCTCTTTCTTAGGCCTACTTCTGGGAGGGTCTACACTTTCAGAAGTTCTCAGAGGAGAAGCAGAACTCTTCCTCTTCTTATTAATATTTTGCTCAAATCCCTTTCAGTTTGATCTTCTTATCAAGTGAGCCATCCTTGGCAAGCTTATAAAGAGAGACAAAGTGTCTCTCAGAAACATGTCTGCTCCATGGGGTCAAGGTAATATCTCTAAAGCAGTATCTGGTTGAGTGCCAGTAGCATTGTGTTCTATTCACACAGCAGACAATGCCGCAGTCTCTCAGATCCAGCACTGAGTCTATTTACTTCGTAGAGCTCCTTGAGAAACAACAAGCCACTTTCTCCCTACTTGCATACCCCAAGTGTCACTAATAGAGCACAGAGATCTGAATCAGATCGTTTTTCAAGATGTTCTAATTAGAACAGGCCTGCACGGACACTCGAGTAGCTGCAGTAACCTCGTCTCGGGTCACCTGCCAGAGTTTCATGAAACGTGCAGTGCTGTGATTCAGCACTGATTCTGAACAGGGTGGGTGGAGTGGTGTATAAGGGTGGAGTATTTAAGGAGCTTTAACTTCTTTAACTTCTCTTACCAGTAGCACCAGAAGCAGGAGCACGATTAAACACCTTTTGAACTTTCATTAAAGCACCTTTGGAATAAGTATTTTTCCATAAAATACATTTAGGATGATTTGGAGCGTTCCATTGAACACTGTTGGATGAATCAATTAGTCTGAAGTTTATTAGGCACAATAACGGGCCTTACGCCTATAGAGTAAACCCCAACAGTCCCTTTTTATTGCCAAAAATGGTTAATGGGTTTTCTCATTTAGTGTCAAACATTCCTTTAATTGTTTTGGCAAACAGCTCTGTGTAATTCTTGCCAATGAATCTATAGGAAGCTGAGTCTGAAATAGAGAGAGAGGAGTGTGTGTGTCTGGATGCTGAACACACTCTCTCTTTTCGCCAGCTGGTCCTCCTCTCAGCCAACATTATAAACTCCATCTGAGCTTAATAAGCAGACTGAGGGCGCTCGCTCTGAATGCATGAAGCCGGACTGTGTGGGCATCCTCTGGAAAACGCTTCACATTAAAAAACTGCTCAGAAGAAACTTTACAAAAGATCACTTCAACCCCATGCAGACCTTATTTACCTTTACAGTGAAAGTAGTTGGTCAGCAAAGTCATGTTTGGGGTCTGAAGTTTGGCTTCTTCAGTTTTTGGAGCCACAAGGCTAATGTAGCTAACAAGTAATAACATTACATGTGGGCAAATGTGTGAGATGATTTTGCACCGTGCAACATCAATCAATCAATCAATCAATCAATCAAGCTTTTTAATCTCATAGTACAAGAGGCCCTCAATTAAAGCCCAGCTCAACCAATACTCAAATTCAGACTGAGAAAGTCAGTATTTTTATATTACATATAGATATAAAACAAATGATTTAAAAGTTTAAATGTCATTTTTGAGCATTTCTATTCCCATTTTCATTAAATCAATTACAAATTAAAATAAAACATTTATAAAAGTAAAAAAAGGAAGTAACAAAAATGTCCGACATTTGTACTTGTTGTATTCTTGTTGTATTCTAGTGGCAGATCATTTTTCCTGCCTAAAAGCTTTTTTTCTTAATAAAATGAACAGATTTAATTAAAAACTAATTCTCTGAATAGAACTGCCTAAATGTCTCGATATACATTCTTACAGCGATGCCATAATGAGAAATATTAGATACATCAGCTGGATGTATCAGAAACTAAATATGTCTTGGCTGATTGACCTCTGGGGACCTCTTCAGGGGGTCTGTGTAAATAAGGTAATTGGCCCCACCATCGCTGTCGCGTCGTTTTTTTTACATTGTAATCCAAATCCATGGTAAACCTGAAATCTTCAGTTCTGACCAAAGGCTGCGCCCCACAGGCGTGTGGACTACCTGGGCTGTTTCCATGGGAACAGGAAGATTTACCGGTGAAGGTGCCGGGATGTGGTGCGGATAAAACCTGCACGAATGTTTAACGAGCTCCAGCCCATCGCCTTCAATCACACTCTCCGACAGAGACGAGCTTCTGTTGCCTCAGTGCACTTCTGCATCTGCCGTCTAATGATGCCTCAGTTACTCTCACTCTTCCCAGCGGCTGAGTTTCACACATTCAGCTCACTCTTGCCTTTCCGCCCAAGTGATCACTTCTGTATTTGATGTAAAACACATAAAGACTGTCATACAGACCTGATTCAGTGAGTATTTTAGACAGTTTAGTTTAGGAGCTCAAAGTTAGTGTTTAATACACACAGAATGTGCAACTCTCAGAGAGCACCTTCCATTTATTCAATATCCAGGGGAAGTGGATCATCCATAAGGATGGAGAAAATCTCTGAAACTGGAACTTGGAGATACAGAGAAACTAGGACCCTCTTCTTAGAACAACAGCCAGAGTCCAGACCTCAACATCATTGAATGTGTTTGGGAGGACTTGAGGAGGACGGTGAGAAGCAGAAAACGCTCTGACTTCTAGGACTGAGGTTAGTCATGACCCGTCATTGCTCATTATAATCTGCTTCTGATCAGGAGCGTCTCATTTTAGAATCATCTAGGGTTCGTTTAACACTCGTTACTCATCCTGAATGAAACGCTCCTCAGCAGCAACAACAACATCAATTATAATAAACCAGCCTTTACAAATGCGGAGAGTTCATATATATATATATATATATATACACAGATGAGCCTGTCCATTTAATATAACGATGGTCTCACTCTGCAAGACTTCTGAAGGTTCCCTGTGAGATCTGGCAACTCCTGTCCTGAGATGAAGGCACCACAGATCTGATTCAGGTCCAGAGCCAATGCACTCAAACCTCATTAGACCATGCGACCTTCTCCTATCGCATCCAAGGTCCAGTCCAGACACTTGTGCGCCTATTGTAGGTGCCTTTAACGGTGGACAGGGGTTAGCATGGGCACTCTGACTGGTTTTCAGCTGTGTAGCAGGGGGCAACAGGGGGCGTTATATGAGCTATTCTTATTTATGAGCTACCCTCCACAGCTGAACTGGAGCTCCCCACATGTCCTTGCATGACATTAGCATTGGGCTGTGAGGTTCTGTGGAGTAATGGAGCCATGAAGTCGTCAGTATTTTAACTTTTTTTGGAGGTGTGTGAAGATCTCCTGCAGATTTAAGGTGAGTCTCCTGAGAAGAGTGGAAGCTGTGATGGAGGTGAAGGTGGAGCTCTGAGCTCTCACACAGCTGGTAGTAGAGTTAGATGTTGAGAATTCAGAGTCATTTTTCTGGTTTCTGGTTTCGTTCCTGATGCTGAAAAATGTTTGAACTGGACATTGGCATGTCCAACCTCAATAGAATGGGACACTCTGCAACAGCTATAATCACACAAGGCCTCCTAAGATCTAAGGTCCTAATGCCTAATGCCTAATGCGGAGCGTGGGCTAGAGGGGTATAAATAATATCCACAATCACTGGGCTGTAGGGTTCTCTGGAGTGATGGTTCATGATATACTTTTGGGATGAGTTGGAGAACTGATCACCCAACACCAGAGCCAGACCTCACTGATGTTCTCACTCTTGTGGGGCTGAATGCAATCAGTTCAAATCTCTTCATTGCAATGTTCGGACATCTATGTAAAGCCTTCCCAGACGAATAGAGGCTGATACTGAAGTAAAAGGGAAGCATAGTCCTGGCTAATACCCTTCATTTCCGGAGGACTGGACTGGTTTAGGAGCAGGTGTCTACATACTTTTGGACATTTCTTGTATGTGTAATTTCATAGGTTAGATGTCTTTCCTTCAAATATGCTGAAACTGTTCTCCACTGTGTAAGAATGAGATGAGTCTGGCCTTGTTCAATCGCTTGGGCGATATGTATCCCGTGTCCGGCAGTATGGCGTGGTTTCATTAGAACCATTAATCTGGTAGAACCGTGTGTGTTTGGCTGTGTGAAGCGGGTCAGGCACAGGTTAATGCTGTAAAATGGCTCGCCTGGCAGCCGAGGAGACAACCGGCTCCTGTTTTAGCTTTCGATTTTTTTTTCTGTTCGAGCTCCTCTCACACGTCTGCCAAATGCCCTGCAACGACACGTCTGCTGTTTACACAGGAACCGCAGGCCCTTACTGTCGGCTCTTCTCTGCTGGGCCGAAGCCGACGAGCCGGAGACCCCACGGCAGCTTCTGGAATGTTTCTTAAAATACATTTGTTAGCCCCCTCCTCCGGGGCAAGTGTTAAAACCCTCTGTGCTGGAGGGCTGAGGTTAGTCATGACCCGTCATTGCTCATTATAATCTGCTTCTGATCAGGAGCGTCTCATTTTAGAATCATCTAGGGTTCGTTTAACACTCGTTACTCATCCTGAATGAAACGCTCCTCAGCAGCAACAACAACATCAATTATAATAAACCAGCCTTTACAAATGCGGAGAGTTCATATATATATATATATACACACAGATGAGCCTGTCCATTTAATATAACGATGGTCTCACTCTGCAAGACTTCTGAAGGTTCCCTGTGAGATCTGGCAACTCCTGTCCTGAGATGAAGGCACCACAGATCTGATTCAGGTCCAGAGCCAATGCACTTAAACCTCATTAGACCATGCGACCTTCTCCTATCGCATTCAAGGTCCAGTCCAGACACTTGTGCGCCTATTGTAGGTGCCTTTAACGGTGGACAGGGGTTAGCATGGGCACTCTGACTGGTTTTCAGCTGTGTAGCAGGGGGCAACAGGGGGCGTTATATTTTTTGAGCTATTCTTATTTATGAGCTACCCTCCACAGCTGAACTGGAGCTCCCCACATGCCCTTGCATAACATTAGCATTGGGCTGTGAGGTTCTGTGGAGTAATGGAGCTCCATTAATACTTTTGGGATGAGTTATAGTGAATAAAACGTATGGTAAGAAGTCGTCAGTATTTTAACTTTCATTGGTTAGTTGAAACAACAGGTACTATATAGTCAAATGAATGTGCAGAGAGGAATCCAAAGCCAAGTTAGACATATATATATATATATATATATATATATATATATATATATATATAGTCATGAGTTGAGGTAAATAGTCATTTCTACCAGAAGATATGAGGGCAGTAATAATGAGGTGGGAATAGTGTTAGTAAGTTAAACTGTTGATTGGGCCGTAGGCCCCGTTGTCAGCCCAGGTCTTCTGACATCGAGACTCTCGCAGATCCTGCCGAACTTATAGGTCAGCCCTCTGGACCATCCTGTTAGTGGTGGGGAGGAAGTAAGGAGAGACATGATAGATAATTAGAGGTCTTTTAACACAGGTGGAGCACTGCTGGTGATTGGCTGAAGATCGACGATGCTGCATTAGAGCCTTATTCACCAGATCTTTCATTTCATTAACTTTACAGTTAATACTGAAATTCATTTATAAGAGAAGTGAAGTTTAATATATGGTCTGTATGGTTTAATGTATGGCCTGTATGATTCTATATATGGTCTGTATGATTATATATATGGTCTGTATGGTTTAATGTATGGCCTGTATGATTCTATATATGGCCTGTATGATTATATATATGGTCTGTATGGTTTAATGTATGGCCTGTATGATTCTATATATGGTCTGTATGATTATATATATGGTCTGTATGGTTTAATGTATGGCCTGTATGATTCTATATATGGTCTGTATGGTTTAATATATGGCATGTATGGTTTAATATATGGCCTGTATGATTCTATATATGGCCTGTATGATTCTATATATGGCCTGTATGATTCTATATATGGCCTGAATGATTCTATATATGGCCTGAATGATTCTAAAATATGGCATGTATGATTTTAAATATGGCCTGTATGATTCTATATATGGCCTGTATGATTCTCAACAATGTTAGTAAGTGAAACTGTTGATTGGGCCGTAGGCCCCGTTGTCAGCCCAGGTCTTGTGACATCGAGACTCTCGTAGATCCTGCCAAACTTATAGGCTAGCCCTCGGGACCATCCTGTTAGTGGTGGGGAGGAAGTAAGGAGAGACATGATAGATAATTAGAGGTCTTTTAACACAGGTGGAGCACTGCTGGTGATTGGTTGAAGATCGGTGATGCTGCTTTAGAGCCTTATCCTAAGCAGCTGCATCACTGCCTGGTTTGGGACCTGCACAGCCTCTGACCGCAAGTCCCTCCAACGCATTGTGAGGACAGCTGAGAGGATCATCGGAGTCTCTCTTCCCTCCGTCATGGACATTTACACCACCCGCTGCATCCGCAAAGCAACCAGCATTGTGGATGACTCCACCCACCCTTCACACAGACTGTTCTCCTTCCTGCCATCAGGAAGAAGGTACCGCAGCATCCGGTCCAACACGACCAGACTCTGCAACAGCTTCTTCCCCCAAGCCATCAGACTCCTCAACACAACTCAACTTCTGAACTGATATCTTTCTGGTACATGTACACTCTCTCTCTCCCTCTCTCTCTCTCCAACCATTTACCCCAGGAAAAAAGGGGAAGCATTTTTGCACAAAGCATTGCACTAATAACTTTACTACCTCACTGGACTCTATTTATTACACATTGCACAGTTTGCACACTACCACCAATTATTTATTATTCTCTGTCTGTACTGTGTTGTGTTGTCTGTCCGCACTTGTTTGTTTGTGTTGCACTTGTGTTTTGTATGCACTGTCCATGTTGCACCATGGTCCTGGAGGAACGTTGTTTCGTTTCACTGTGTACTCGGTATGTAGCTGAAATGACAATAAAACCCACTTGACTTGACTTATTCACCAGATCTTTCATTTCATTTATCTTTACAGTTTAAGGCAGCTATTGACGTTTAAAGCTGATATTTTATGCAGTATCGGCCTTGCTGTGAGAAACTGAAAGAAGACTAAAAATCAGTTTAACTTCTTATCAGCATCAGATAGGAAATCTAATGTAGTGTGAGACTAACACCAGAAAGCCCCCAAATCAGCTGGTGTTGGAACTCTGTTTTGTCTAGAACATGTAGAACAGCTTTACAAAAAGAGATTTTTTAGTTTTGCTTTCCTGTGAGGAAGTCTTTAAAGTTCGCTCGGAGAACATCTTCAAATTCCTTTTTAGACCCCACACTGCGTCCCTCCAATCCCCCATTAGAATCACATTCACCCAATCATTACACACATCTTAAAAGCATCCTTAAAGATCCCATTTAGTGCCGAACGTGCAAATGGAGGCGAACGGTCGCTGCAGGAAGGAGAATCTTCAGCTTCCACGGTTCATTTCAATGTGATGCAAATTAGCTCCTGAACCTCAATACCATATTAGACCAATCTACGCCAATCAGACCCAATTTACATGCCATTAAGCTTCATCAGTGTTTAATTTCACAGGCACACTCGCCCACCATGTCGCACGGCACGGATGAAATACAAATAATAACCAGCATGTGAAATGCCTCGTGGATTCGCTGATGAAAATCTGACACGTTTCAGAATGCATGACATTCATCTAACCCTGTTTGTGCCACATTAAACAGCGCTGAAGCCCAATCACCCACTATTGCTCAGCGCACAACGGGACACTGCGGAGATTAAACCAGGCACGGTAAACAGGAAGCAGTGCCATAATGAGCTGGAGGTTCAGCGTATCGTGCTGCAGCTGAGGCCGTCTGATTGGGCCTTAATAAAGTTGGGTTTTAGTCCAAACTCGACTTCATTACACCAATCAAGATGCCAAATCTGTGAACCAACAATGGCCAATTGAAAATGACTTCTACGACCAAAATCCAAAGAAAGCCAGGCTCTCCTGGAGCGGGGTAACTCGAGCCCCCGACTGAACTTTAGCACGGCCGGGAAGAAAGGCTCCTCTTGTTGAGTGAAAGGATGGCAGAAAAAATGCAAAAGCATAAACGTCCAGCACTCACTCTCGGTTGGCCAGGAGCAGCCCCCCTCTCCCCCTGCTCAGATGATCAGTTGACTGAGCTGCAGACTTGGGGAACGAGGTGTTCGGTTGGTTTTGACCTTTCGTCTCAAGCTGAAGCTGCAGAACAACTGATAAAGAAGTGCTTGTGGTTTTTACTGATGGGTAGGAACAGCGGGTGCTTTACGGCAGACTGCTGGGGAACTGAGTCAGGACACAAGGGCCTGTATTACAGAGAGCAGTGTGAAACTGAGGAAATACTGAATCACAAACCAAAAGGGTTCATATTCCACTTTGTTATACATCACTGTATTTATACTGAAATTCATTTATAAGATAAGTGTGTTACTATGGCCTGTATGATTCTCTATATGGCCTGTATGATTGTATATTGTCATGATCCACTCGCAGGGGATGGACCGAAGCAAGGAGTTTATTGATAACAATAAACCATAAACAAACAGAAATGAAGCACCAATTACAAGGGATAAAGAAGAACTAAACAAAACTGTGACAACCAATACTGGGCAAACCAAAAGAACACACCTGGGGCTGGTGAGGCACTAGGGCAGTGCTAGCTGCCGGGGCTGAGCCATTACTCAGAAACATAAACCTCCAAGCCGAGCCTGGGAAAGCTATGAACTAGGACATATAGAGTAGCGCTAGTCAGGAGCATTGAACTTACTAGACTGGAGAGCGTGAGGAGTCAGCCGCCAGACCTAGACGACTGATCCGGTCCGACGGTGAGGAGAGCTAACTGCTGAAACAAGCTGGAGAGTCGCTCACTCCTGGAGCTCCTGGACCCCAGCTCGCTGAACCTAAGAAGCATGGCGAGAGATCACCACAGACCTGCAGTAGCTCCCTAATGGACCCTGAGACGAGAGCTGCCTAGCTAGTTAGCTTTCCCTGCTAAGCTAGCTAGGATGGACTCTACAGACCAGACCGGTGAATCCTGAGTCTGACCGTGAAACTCCATAACCTGGGTGCATGCGGTGCACTAAGGGTAATCCTCGGCAACCGACAGCTGGCCCTAGCCCTCCTTAAATACACCAGCCCACAGGTGTAACACATTAACCAGACAATGAACAGACACCTGACAAACAAAACCTAAAACCAAGATGGCGACGATGGGGGTCAACACAAGAGTCCTTTTAACATAAAAGTCCTTTCCTTAGAATAAACCCGACATGGTTCAGTAACAAATAGTTCATCTCTTCCTGTGAGCCACGGCCCGGGACCGCCTTTGGGGCGGCGCGGGCGTGACATATATATGGCCCGTATTATTTTATATATGGCCTGTATTATTCTATATATGACCTGTATTATTCTATATATGACCTGTATTATTCTATATATGGCCTGTATTATTCTATATATGACCTGTATTATTCTATATATGGCCTGTATTATTCTATATATGACCTGTATTATTCTATATATGACCTGTATTATTCTATATATGGCCTGTATTATTCTATATATGACCTGTATTATTCTATATATGACCTGTATTATTCTATATATGGCCCGTATTATTTTATATATGGCCTGTATTATTCTATATATGACCTGTATTATTCTATATATGACCTGTATTATTCTATATATGGCCTGTATTATTCTATATATGACCTGTATTATTCTATATATGACCTGTATTATTCTATATATGGCCTGTATTATTCTATATATGACCTGTATTATTCTATATATGACCTGTATTATTCTATATATGGCCCGTATTATTTTATATATGGCCTGTATTATTCTATATATGACCTGTATTATTCTATATATGACCTGTATTATTCTATATATGGCCCGTATTATTTTATATATGGCCTGTATTATTCTATATATGACCTGTATTATTCTATATATGACCTGTATTATTTTATATATGGCCTGTATGATTCTATATATGGCCTGTGTGATTCTATATATGTCCTGTATGATTATATATATGGTCTGTATTATTCTATATATGGCCTGTATTATTCTATATATGACCTGTATTATTTTATATATGGTCTGTATGATTCTATATATGGCCTGTATTATTCTATATATGGCCTGTATTATTCTATATATGACCTGTATTATTTTATATATGGCCTGTATGATTCTATATATGACCTGTATTATTTTATATATGGTCTGTATGATTCTATATATGACCTGTATTATTTTATATGTGGCCTGTATGATTCTATATATGACCTGTATTATTTTATATATGGTCTGTATGATTCTATATATGGTCTGTATGGTTTAATATATGACCTGTATTATTCTATATATGACCTGTATTATTCTATACATGGCCTGTATGATTCTATATCTGACCTGTATTATTTTATATGTGGCCTGTATGATTCTATATATGACCTGTATTATTTTATATATGGTCTGTATGATTCTATATATGGTCTGTATGGTTTACTATATGGCCTGTATTATTCTATTCATGGCCTGTATTATTCTATTTATGGCCTGTATGATTCTATATATGGCCTGCATGATTTTATATATGGCCTGTATGATTCTATATATGACCTGTATGATTATATATATGGCCTGTATGATTCTATATATGGCCTGTATAATTCTATATATGGCCTGTATGATTCTATAAATGACCTGTAATATTTTATATATGGCCTGTATGATTCTATATATGACCTGTATTCTTTTATATGTGGCCTGTATGATTGTATATATGGCCCGTATTGTTTTATATATGGTCTGTATGATTCTATATATGGCCTGTATAATTCTATATATGGCCTGTATGATTCTATAAATGACCTGTAATATTTTATATATGGCCTGTATGATTCTATATATGACCTGTATTCTTTTATATGTGGCCTGTATGATTGTATATATGGCCCGTATTATTTTATATATGGTCTGTATGATTCTATATATGGCCTGTATGGTTTACTATATGACCTGTATTATTTTATATGTGGCCTGTATGATTCTATATATGGCCTGTATGATTCTATATATGGCCTGTATGATTGTATATATGGCCTGTGTGATTGTATATATGGCCTGTATGATTGTATATATGGCCTGTATGATTCTATATATGGCCTGTGTGATTCTATATATGGCCTGTATGATTATATATATGGTCTGTATTATTCTATATATGGCCTGTATTATTCTATTTATGGCCTGTATGGTTTAATATATGACCTATATTATTCTATATATGGCCTGTATTATTCTATTTATGGCCTGTATGGTTTAATATATGACCTATATTATTCTATATATGACCTGTATTATTCTATATATGGCCTGTATGATTCTATATATGACCTGTATTATTTTATATGTGGCCTGTATGATTCTATATATGGCCTGTGTGATTCTATATATGGCCTGTATGATTGTATATATGGCCTGTATTATTCTATATATGGCCTGTATGATTCTATATATGGCCCATATTATTTTATATGTGGGCTGTATGATTCTATATATGGTCTGTATGGTTTACTATACGGCCTGTATGATTCTATTTATGGCCTGTATGGTTTAATATATGACCTGTATTATTCTATATTTGACCTGTATTATTCTATACATGGCCTGTATGATTCTATATATGACCTGTATTATTTTATATGTGGCCTGTATGATTCTATATATGGCCTGTATGATTCTATATATGGCCTGTATAATTCTATATATGGCCTGTGTGATTCTATATATGGCCTGTATGATTGTATATATGGCCTGTATGATTCTATATATGGCCTGTGTGATTCTATATATGGCCTGAATGATTGTATATATGGCCTGTATGATTCTATATATGGCCTGTGTGATTCTATATATGTCCTGTATGATTATATATATGGTCTGTATTATTCTATATATGGCCTGTATGATTCTATATATGACCTGTATTATTTTATATGTGGCCTGTATGATTCTATATATGACCTGTATGATTATATATATGGCCTGTATGATTCTATATATGGCCTGTATGATTCTATATATGACCTGTATTATTTTATATGTGGCCTGTATGATTGTATATATGGCCCGTATTATTTTATATATGGTCTGTATGATTCTATATATGGCCTGTATTATTCTATTTATGGCCTGAATGGTTTAATATATGACCTGTATTATTCTATATATGGCCTGTATTATTCTATTTATGGCCTGTATGGTTTAATATATGACCTATATTATTCTATATATGGCCTGTGTGATTCTATATATGGCCTGTATGATTCTATATATGGCCTGTATGATTCTATATATGGCCTGTGTGATTCTATATATGGCCTGTATGATTATATATATGACCTGTATTATTCTATACATGGCCTGTATGATTCTATATATGACCTGTATTATTTTATATGTGGCCTGTATGATTCTATATATGGCCTGCGTGATTCTATATATGGCCTGTATGATTGTATATATGGCCTGTATTATTCTATATATGGCCTGTATGATTCTATATATGGCCCATATTATTTTATATATGGGCTGTATGATTCTATATATGGTCTGTATGGTTTACTATACGGCCTGTATGATTCTATTTATGGCCTGTATGGTTTAATATATGACCTGTATTATTTTATATTTGACCTGTATTATTCTATACATGGCCTGTATGATTCTATATATGACCTGTATTATTTTATATGTGGCCTGTATGATTCTATATATGGCCTGTATGATTCTATATATGGCCTGTATAATTCTATATATGGCCTGTGTGATTCTATATATGGCCTGTATGATTGTATATATGGCCTGTATGATTCTATATATGGCCTGTGTGATTCTATATATGGCCTGTATGATTATATATATGGTCTGTATTATTCTATATATGGCCTGTATGATTCTATATATGACCTGTATTATTTTATATGTGGCCTGTATGATTCTATATATGGCCTGTGTGATTCTATATATGGCCTGTATGATTGTATATATGGCCTGTATTATTCTAAATATGGCCTGTATGATTCTATATATGGCCCATATTATTTTTTATATGGTCTGTATTATTCTATTTATGGCCTGTATGGTTTAATATATGGCCTGTATTATTCTATTTATGGCCTGTATGGTTTAATATATGGCCTGTATGGGTTTATACATGGTTATACATGACATGTATGTTTAGTCTTATGTATGCCCTGTATGGACTGGGGAGTGACCAAACTATTTAAAAAGTCACTCCATGACTGTGAGTGTTGTTATGTAAACCTCAGTTTACGTCTGTTTCTTTAAGATGTTTCAACTGGCTGACCTCTTCACAAGTAAACTGAGGCACATTACATTCAAAAAGTACGTCCAGAAATCTTCAGACAAAGTTTAGATGGGAAAAGTAGATTATAATCAGATGTGGAAAACACTTCAGCTGCACTGATCCATTTCCTTCCCGTCAGTCAGGAACATCACAACATTTAATCACTTTCCAAAATCCTCCCCTCCAATAACTCTGATACAGACTGTCAGCAGGAACAGCACTCATCATTCCTCATCACAGAAGGGACGTAAGGGAAGTAAGGGTGCTGGAGGGCTGCAGCATCCCCAGCATTTAAAGTGTGGCTGGAGCAGCGTGACAACAATCATCTCTGTGTTTACAGATTTAACATGTTTGGCATTTGCCTTGGCGGCAGTAGGTAGAGGCTCAGCACAGCTGAAAATAAGGGTGAAGTCTGTGAATACACAACACAACACTTTTGAAGGCAGAAATATCAGCTCCCAGTCCCCCAAGAACATCTAATCCACCCAGCCCAACTTCGCTCCACTGGTTAATGCGTGGTCTGGAAACGTGTTTCCATTATAGGCTACTGTTTTTATTAGCGAGTCTATCTGTTGCCAATAACGGTCTAGCAGAAGTGCTGTATGTTATTATACAGGACAGTTGTGTGATTTTCCTGGTCGTTATCAGTGGGAAAGACATGGCTTTACCTCACAATATATATGATTTGCATGATCTGTTTTATATAGGATCTGTATGTTTTCATATATGGTCTAAATTGTTTTGTATGTGGTCTGTTTGGTTTTATATATGATCTTTTTGTGAATAGATTAATATGGCCTGTATAGATACATATGGCTCATATATGGACTGTATGGTTATATATTAAATATATATATATATATATATATATATATATATATATATATATATATATATATATATATATATATAATGTGCTCTGTATGGTTATACATATGGTCTGTATGGTTATATGGCCTGTATGGATTTATTCATTGACTCAAAGTGGTCGAGTAGAACATGATCTACAGAATACACAAGAACAAGAATTACAGAATATGATGTTACACCAAGATAAATGTATAGACTGGGGAGTGTACAGTATACAGTGAGGAAAATAAGTATTTGAACACCCTGCGACTTTGCAAGTTCTCCCACTTAGAAATCATGGAGGGGTCTGAAATTTACATCTTAGGTGCATGTCCACTGTGAGAGACATCATCTAAAAAGAAAAATCCGGAAATCACAATGTATGATTTTTTAATAATTTATTTGTGTGTTACTGCTGCAAATAAGTATTTAAACACCTGTGAAAATCAATGTTAATATTTGGTACAGTAGCCTTTGTTTGCAATTACAGAGGTCAAACGTTTCCTGTAGTTTTTCACCAGGTTTGCACACACTGCAGCAGGGATTTTGGCCCATTCCTCCACACAGATCTTCTCCAGATCAGCCAGGTTTCTGGGCTGTCACTGAGAAACATGAAGTTTGAGCTCCCTCCAAAGACTTTCTATAGGGTTTAGGTCTGGAGACTGGCTAGGCCACTCGAGAACCTTGATATGCTTCTTACGTAGCCACTCCATGGTTATCCTGGCTGTGTGCTTTGGGTCATTGTCATGTTGAAAGACCCAGCCACGACCCATCTTCAGTGCTCTAACTGAGGCAAGGAGGTTGTTACCCAAAATCTCGCAATACATGGCCCCGGTCATCCTCTCCTTAATACAGTGCAGTTGTCCTGTCCCATGTGCAGAAAAACACCCCCAAAGCATGATGCTTCCACCCCCATGCTTCACAGTAGGGATGGTGTTTTTGGGATGGTACTCATCATTCTTCGTCCTCCAAACACGGCGAGTGGAATTAAGACCAAAAAGTTCAATTTGGATCATCCAAATGGTCATGGGCAAACTTAAGACGGGCCTGGACGTGTGCTGATTTCAGCAGGGGAACCTTCCGTGCCATGCATGACCAAACTCTGACGTCTTACTGTATTACCCACAGTAATCTTGGAAACAGTGGTGCCAGCTCTCTTCAGGTCATTGACCAGCTCCTCCCGTGTAGTTCTGGGCTGATTCCTCACCTTTCTTAGGATCATTGATACGCCACGAGGTGAGATCTTGCATGGAGCCCCAGTCCGAGGGAGACTGACAGTCATGTTTAGCTTCTTCCATTTTCTAATAATTGCTCAAACAGGTGCTTCTAATTTAGAGTAATAAGTGGAGTGGAGGTGCACTTTTTAGAGGCAGACTAACAGGTCTAATTAATCAAATACTTATTTGCAGCAGTGACACACAAATAAATTATTAAAAAATCATACATTGTGATTTCCGGATTTTTTTTTTAGATGATGTCTCTCACAGTGGACATGCACCTAAGATGAAAATGTCAGACCCCTCCATGATTTCTAAGTGGGAGAACTTGCAAAGTCACAGGGTGTTTAAATACTTATTTTCCTCACTGTCCTTGGCCATGTTTACATAGTCTCATGAGACTGAACTGGGGGTCATTTTCTCTTGTCCTGATACTATGACATACGTCTCTGTTTCTGTAACTGTTAC
>NC_132899.1:1452958-1522958 GCF_030463535.1 Salminus brasiliensis
CTGTCTAACTGAATTTCTTTCCCTCCCAATCTGGTTCTACCCAACTGATGGCAAAGCAGCATGGCTCGGGATTCAAACTCTCCACCCCCGGGCCATAGCGGCAACGCTCTAAACCACTGAGTAGGCAGATGGTCTTAATGTTATGGCAGATTGGTGTGTGCTTACTTTCATTTAGATCAACTTATTATGTATTTTTTCATATTTTTTGTAGAACCTGATATGAACCTTATATGTTTAGTTTAGCCTTTGGTAATTAATGTTTCTTAGATAAGGGCTGCAGGTCCAGGGGTTCGCGGACCCAGGGAATTGTAGTACACTGAGATGCTGGAGCTGTCGTCTCGCTGCTTACACGCGATCACTCAGGTTTGTTGACGGTGGAGCAGATAGATGCTGGTGTTCTCAGGGTACGCCCATGTCCGTGTTACCTTCTGGCTCTCTCCTTTTAATTATGCTGTGATAATCAGACCTGCCGGAGTCATCAGACATACCCAGATGCTGATTCTCAACATTCTCTGCACTCCATAAAATTCCTCTTAGAACTAACTTCTCTCTCTTTACCTTCCCCGAGTAAATGGCCACCCAGCCCGATCTGCAGGAAGATTGCCCGCTGAGGTCCCCTCTACCTGCATCTAACCAGCTGCCACCTACCAGTCCAGCCAGCGGGTCCCCCCCCCAACCCGCCACCACCCATGGCTCACCCGCCAGCTGCTGCTGCCTGTTTGGTGGCCGTGCTAAAAACCTAGATGGACTCGTGCCTGTCTGACACTATTAATATCACAACTATTAACTTTCTGTTGTATCTGGTTTGGTAACTTTTATCATTAATGTTTAAAACAGTCTGGCCAGAGGAGGATGGGTCTTGGTTCCTCCCAAGGTTTCTTCCTCCAGCTCTGAGGGAGTTTTTCCTTGCCACTGTCGCCGTTGGCTTGCTCACGGGGGTCTTTGACGCTTCATGTTATTCCTTCTTTCTTCTCTGTCTCTGTTCTTTATTAAATACTAATTATGTAAAGCTGCTTTGTGACGACAACAGTTCCAAAAAGCTATACAAATAAATTTGACTTGACTTGACTTGAACCTGATGGATTAGGAGTTAGAGAAGGAAATGTGGAAAGAATGAGCAGCAGGGTTTGGAAAGTCCCGTCTGTTCTACAGAGATGGCCTTTACAGGTGCCAAGTCGCCCTGGGCTTGAACACTCTGTCACCAACAAGAGCGGCTTCTCCGAGCCCGGTCGTAGAGCGGCCAACTGTGGCCCACAGAGGAGCCATTGTAGCTGGTGCCAGGCTGAGTATGAAAGATGTTCACCCCGGAGAGCGAGAGGCAGGTGCTGATTTCTGGGTTTTAATGAAGCATGTTTGATCGCCGCCCTACAACCTGTTCCCACCCTCCCCTTCCAGCCTGCCAACCAGCAGCTCCTCTCACACTCTCCAGCACCCCAGAGCCACTTCATAACCATCACAGATGACAACAGTTGGATGAAGTCATGCGCAAATGCTATGGAGTAGCATCAACATCCTGGAGCACCACCAATGTCCTGGAGCACCACCAACGTCCTGGAGCAGTCTCAAAGACGGCATCACTTTGCAGGATAAATGACAGCTAAACAGTGAACACTCCAGACAGGAGCCATTCGGCTGTAGAGAGGCTTACACGGCAGCGGGGCAGGAGAGCTTTGGCCATTATAATCAAAACCTACTGCTGACTCTCTCTCAGTGTAGAGAGGATGGAGAACAGGTTCTACCACCCAGAACAAGTAAATTCAACAGTCAAGCAACTGTTGTTCTAGGTCCAGGGGTTCACGGACACAGAGAATTGTAGTACACTGAGATGCTGGAGCTGTCGTCTCGCTGCTTACACACACAATCACTCAGGTTTGTGGACGGTGGAGCAGATGAACGGTGGAGCAGATGGACGCTAGCGTTTCAGGGAGCTCCCGTGTCTGTGTTACCTTCTGGCTCTCTCCTTTTAATGAGGCTGTTGGAGTCGTCAGACACTCTCATACTGCTCAACATTCTCTGCTCTCCATAAAACCCTCTCAGAACTAACTCTGTCTCTTTACCTTCTCAGAGCTAATGACTGCCCACTTATCTCACCTGACCTGCTGGTAACTGAGCCCCTGCACCAGCTGCCCACCCTCCTGCCACTGCTACCTGCCTAATGACTATGTTAAAATCTACATAGACTCTTAATTGTCTGCCACTATTATCATTATTATTATTATTATTATTATTACTACCATTACTTATCATTACTCTCATTATTCTTACCATCAATACTATGATTATATGGTTTGGTGACTTTTATCAATCATTTATAAATAGTTCTGACCAGAGGAGGATGGGGCCAGTCCCCCTGGTGAGTCTTCCAGTCCTCCAGCTCTGGGGGAGTTTTCGCTCAGCAGGGGGTCTTAGGTTTATATTTTCTATGTGTTGTTGGTCTTTTGTCTTCTTACTGATTCTGTGATGCTGTTTTGTGACCAGGTGTAAAAGTGCTATACTAATACATCTGATTTGGTTTCACAATGCAGGAGGCAGTTCTAGCAGTTGTACGGTGCCCTGTACTGACATTTGCCCCGTACTTTTTGGGTAGAGTGACAAATAGGACTCCTGGGACCCCCTGGACAAACACAGAACACCGAAGCACCTCTTTATGATTTTATTTCCCAAACACAATTGTTCAGTTAAAAACACACAGATTTGACATAAGCAGCTTTGAGCAGCGGAAAAGGCCTCAGCTGTGAGCTGAGCAGTAATGGAAGTGTGGTGTACGTGTTCAATAACCACAATATAAAACAGGAAGCTCTACATCATCATTCTTTATTCTAAATGTTTATTACAACAAGTCAATATTATTGAAGGAGCCAGTTTCCTCTCTCTCAGCAATGCACACAAAACCTAGTGTACAGGCATTTACTTCATATAATATTTATATGATATTATACTTGCCTGATTCACTAAATGTGGGATTCAGGGCTTTTTGTTTAAGACAGAATGTCACCTTATTATGCCTCCACTTTCTCTGCAGTTCAACCATCAACACTTATAATTAAATAATACAGATGTAATTATTGTTTTTTTTATCCAGACCAACGGCTTATTATTTAAATATAACTTATAACTATATAACTAACAGTTACCAAATTGTTTGTGTGAGTTCAGTTGCCTCAAAGCAAAGAGGATCTATTTGATGAAGAAGACTTATTTAGAAGATTATTTCGATTATTTAGGTTAGATTATTTAGAAGAATAGAACATTTATTATTGCTCATATGATGGAAAACATCCTTCTCCTTTCTTTTGGTATTAAAGACTTTAATGTAAACTATGAACACAATACAGTCATTATATTGAAATTAGGCTGAAATAATAAAATAATAAAAAAAATAATAATAATAATAAGGTGGAGCAGATGGACGCTAGTGTTTCAAGGAGTTCCCGTGTCTGTGTTACCTTCTGGCTCTCTCCTTTTAATTAGACTGTTGGGAATCGTCAGACGCTCTCTGATACTGCTCAACATTCTCTGATCTCTATAAAATCCTCTCAGAACTAACTCTGTCCCTTCACCTTCTCAGAGTTAATGACTGCCCATTTATCCGACCCGACCTGCTGGAAGACTGACCGCTAAGGTCCCCTCTACCTGCGTCAGACCAGCCACCACCACCCATGCTAGACCAGCAGGCCCCCCACCCACCACCACCCATGCCAGACCAGCTGCACACCCTCCTACCACTGCTACCTGCCTAATGACCATGTTAAACCTAAATGGACTCTTAACTATCTGCACTATTAATATCACCACTATTACCCATCATTTCTCTCATTACTCTGACCATCACTGCCATGACTATATTAAGTTCTTCTACACCATGATTATTATATTATGATTATGATCAGAGCAGTTCAACAGTTTAGATGGTTTGGTAACTTTTATCAATAATTTATTAATAGTTCTGATCAGAGGAGGATGGGTCAGGACCACCTTGTGAGTCCTGGTTCCTCCCAAGGTTTCTTCCTCCTTGGTTCTCCTTGCCACTGTTGCCGTTGGTTTGCTCACTGGGGATCTTTGATCCTTCATGTCTTACGTTATTTTTTTCTGTCTTTTACTAATTACTGATTATGTAAAGTTGCATTGTGACGACAAGTTATAAAAAGCTACACAAATAAATTTGACTTGACTTGACTAATAATAATAATAATAATAATAATAAGCTACATTAATAGTCTTTGCAATGTCACAAACATTTACATATACCTGTCTATTCAGGCTATACCAGCTTGCCCCTCCCACTTCACTCTGACTGTAGGAGGGGTACATTGCTTTATGAATGAGGCAAGATAATTCAGGGCAGCCAATCAGAACAGTCGTTTGCCAACATCAGTCTGAGAGACACAGCCTGGTTAATCATATGAGAGGCTGAAAAATGGTCATGAAAAATGTAATATCTATAGAGATACAATTTCTAATAATATGTTTTATTACGTAGTTTTGATTATAAAAATAAAAGTGAAAGTTAACAAACAAAAGCAACATTAACTGTTTAATTGTTTATTTTTTATTAATTCTTCATTACATGAAAACAAACACAGTAATAAACACAGTAAATGTGAAAGTGTCAATAAACGATTCCAGTATCCACCTCATCCTTTAAATCCACCTGTCAGTCCAGCAGTGTACTTACCCTCTCACTAATCCAGCAGCTGAGTGTGTGTGAGCTCAGATATCCGGATGGTGGAGATGGGGGACTGATGGGAGATTGAGCTGATTTGACTGAGACTTCAGTGAAGGCCGGCAGCAGAGGAAGCATCAGATAAACGAGCTCATTTTAAATCTGCATGAGCTAATGAATATTCACCAGCACTCAGCTTGGCTAATTACGTATAATCCTTGTGTTTATGGACCCTATTTAAAGACATGGCGTGTGGGAGGCATCCCGCTGGCCAGGGAGACAGTAGCCAATCATGTGTCATTCCCACACCCCCTGCTGAGCTCCCACTGCTTTAATCACATCGATTCATTTGATAAATGTCAGACTGCCGTAATTACATTCAGATCCAGCAAAATAACAACATCCTGTTCAGCTTTCATTTCTGCACAGGAGCCGTTATATTCTTCACTGGCCACTTTATTAGAAACGTCTACCCTGTGCTTCCACTCACTGGCCACTTTATTAGAAACGCCTACCCTGTGCTTCCACTCACTGGCCACTTTATTAGAAACGCCTACCCTGTGCTTCCACTCACTGGCCACTTTATTAGAAACGCCTACCCTGTGCTTCCACTCACTGGCCACTTTATTAGAAACACAGACCTTGTGCTTCCACTCACTGGCCACTTTATTAGAAACACTGACCTTGTGCTTCGACTCACTGGCCACTTTATTAGAAACACCTACCTTGTGCTTCCACTCACTGGCCACTTTATTAGAAACACCTACCTTGTGCTTCCACTCACTGGCCACTTTATTAGAAACACAGACCTTGTGCTTCCACTCACTGGCCACTTTATTAGAAACACCTACCTTGTGCTTCCACTCACTGGCCACTTTATTAGAAACACAGACCTTGTGCTTCCACTCACTGGCCACTTTATTAGAAACACAGACCTTGTGCTTCCACTCACTGGCCACTTTATTAGAAACACCTACCTTGTGCTTCCACTCACTGGCCACTTTATTAGAAACACCTACCTTGTGCTTCCACACACTGGCCACTTTATTAGACACTGGACACACACTATTTGACGTGCTAAACCAGCATCAGGCTTCTAGGTGAGTTACCAGACCTAGTTGAAGACAACTGGGCTGTTTCAGGCTGCAGGGAAACAGCTCTGCCACACTGAAGCCGCAGTTCGAGGCGCTGCAGGATGAATTCTTAATAAAACGCCATGTTCTGTACACAAGTACACTGGGTTTTATAGCCTTACTGAGCAGCACATGTCAGAGCACATTACATCTACTGTACTCATGAAAGATACAGAGACGTCCTTCCCGCCCAGAAGAAAACACTCCTGAGTTATTTATTAGACGCTCAGCCCCCGTCTCCTGCAGCACACTGAGGCAGGGCCTCGTTTAACTCATCCCACCTGCATCCCACCTCAGTGAGCTCCTTTAGCGGAAGACTTTAGTGTTGACTTACTTTAAACTAAGACTGCCGACATAAAGGGCTAACGGATGAGGTCATAAACACCTTATAAAGCATTATTAGCTCTCCAGACAGAACCCCACAGTCCTCCACACTGTTCCTGATCTTACTGTGTGGGTTCTCCATCAGCCAGTGTTCTAGCGGTCTGTCAGTTTCAGCAGAGATCTGCTCTGACCTCTGACCTCACTCACTCTGCTTTCTGCAAACTCACAGACAGTCATGAGGAGAATGTTGAGGGCATATAAATGGGGAAATCGGAAAACCATCGACCTTAACGAACGATGAACCAATAAACAACATTATACAGGTTCTGAAATCTGATCGGCTAAAATATGCTCTTATCTGCTGTAAATTACTTATTTACACACATGACCTCAGAAATCAACTAAAATCTGCATTATTGCCTCATATTATAATTATTATTGCCAATAGAATAGGACTCTCTGGAGCAGATCAACATCATGACCCTAGTGGCTCCATGCTGCCTAATGCCAGGCGTGGGCTAGAGGGGTATAAAGCCCCCCAGCATTGAGGAGCTGTGGAGCAGTGGAGGAGCTGTGTTCTCTGGAATGATGGTGGAGGAGCTCCATCCAGTACTTTTGGGATGAGTTGGGGAGTTGATGGTGAGGTGTGGTGGTGATCATCTAACTGACCTCACTAACGCTCTAGTTGCTGAATGCAATCAAATCCTCACAGCAATGCTCCTCCTCTAAAATCTAGTAGATAGTCTTCTTCTCTGGACAGTAGAGACAGTTACTCCAACAGAAGCAGGATCTGCTCTTTTATACCCTTGATTTCAAAACACTGAACAAGCAGGTGTCCCATTACTTTTGTCCTTAGAGTGTACTATATACCATCATAGAGCAATCTGCTAAGGCTAAACACACTGATGTAAAGATCTCCTTGCTGAAGAAGAGAGTGAGCCCCACTTCACCTAAACAATCCAGACAAGAGCTCCTTTCAGGAACAGCTCTGGGTGCTGGGAGGTTCAGCTGTTTCTGACCTGCATCTACTACCAGGTTTCTAAACGCCGCCATCTGTCCTTCCCTTAAATCAGCAGAATTGCCTGAGTGTTCAGAGCACCGCCCAGGCCGAGGCCTTGTGAATGATTCCATTCTCAATAAAGGACAGAAAGGACTGTTGGGTTTCTAGTCAGAGGAGTCCAGTAACACAGTACAGTTACTTCATTACTTTACTTCAGTAGAAATGTTGGTTATCTAAACTTTACTGGAGTAATTATTTATTTTTCAGACTTTTTACTTCTACTTTTTTTTACATTTTCCCCCAATTATCTGAACTTTCTCCTCCTTACATTGTAAAATCAGCCTCGTTCCTTCTATTTTATTTCCCTGAGTTTTCATTCCAGCTCGTCATCAATAAAAACCCTCTCCAGATAAATCTCTCCATCCGGAAAGTGAGAGGGGGGGGGGGGGGGGGGGTAGTGCACTATAGACCCCTGTGGCGTGGCCTAAGCTTTCGGTCTTTGTTTTCCTTCCATTGCTTTTACTTTTCTACTTGAAGTGGTTCTGAAACCAGTACTTTTACACTTTTACTGGAGTAAAAAGCTTCAGTTGATACTTCAGCTTCTATAGAAGTCTTTTAAAACCTAGTATCTCCACTCACTTCTACCTGAGAGATGAAGGTGAAGACTTTTCACACCTTTGCCCCCCGACTGAATCCAACTCCCCACCACAATAATTTCTACCAGTCAGGTTTCACCAGCATGATGACGTGTGTTTAGGGCTGAAGAACATCTGAGGAACATCTTTTACACTTTTACTGGAGTAAAAAGCTTTAAAAAAAGTATTTTTAAACCCTAATATCTCCACTTCTACCTGAGGAATGCATGTGAATACCTTACACACCTTTGTTTCTGGTACAGATGGGTTAGAGCTTTCGAGAGCAGGGGAGGACTTGCTGGATCCAAGAAGCTTCAAGTGAAAATCAACAATGACTGAATTTAAAGCCCTCAGTCAACTTCTTCAGGATCATACCACAAGTCCCTCTGACTGACTACTACTAGGCGAGCCCACCTGTTGTGTAGGATGCCAGGTGTTTCACAGCCTCTCTGGTAGAGCTGTTGTTTAGGCTGAGGCTAAATCCCGGCACTGTTTAGACCTGTCTTCACAGTTTGCATTATGAGGGTGCAACCATGTCGGAGGAAAGTGTTTTCCATCTGAGGGTGGAAAAGCTGAGCTGGGCCAGGCAGCGGAGGCTCTGGCAGAGAGCTAACGGCATTTATACACAGTCTTTGAAAGGATCGATTATAAGACTAGAAGAGTCATGAGTTTATTACTCCTTGGGGGCGGAGTTTCAAGGTTTCAACCATGCCAAGCTACATTACAAGGCTGTGGCACAAATCAGATATCCTGAGGTTGTTTACAACTTGCAATAAATGTGCCACAGAACGTATATTTACTGAGAATTCACATTTTTTTTCAGACGCTGTGCATTTCTCAGATCGGATTATACGATTTGTCCAGCCTCCACATCATACAGTCAACCGTGGCCATCCTAAAAGTCGCTCTACGAATCCAGTACTGCCAATTAACCCACCTGTTCGTAGCTCCCCCTAGCACTAGGAATGCTTCCAACACACACGTCTCCTCCGATACATCGCAGGGGAGCCGAAATACTAGAAGGGGAAACGCAGGGTCCCCAGCTCCAGCACACCAGCTAACAGACATCGGTGCTGGACAACATCACTTAAGACTGATGAGGGGACCAGATCCTCACAGCAATGCTTCTCCTCCAAAATCCAGTAGAAAGTCTTCTTCTCTGGACAGTTGAAACTAGAGTTACTCCAACAAAAGCAGGCTCAAATCAAGCAAGTGTCCCAATACTTTTGTCCAAATAGTGTATAATATTATTTTGAATTTTAGCATGAAAGTTTCCTTTATTTTACGTATTTGACTTGGTGGTTTGTCCATATGATTGGTTTTAATATGATTGGTCTCTTTGGACAGTGGGCAGTTTTAAGGCCCAGCACTTCTCAGAGTGTATAGTTAAGCCCAGGGGATTTCGCCACGTCCTCCATCCTTCCTCACCATATTTGATTCATGCATGTCTGACTCTATGATCCTGTCGGCCAGTCCAGGAATCTCAAATGTAAAAAGCAGATCGTCACTCACCTTCCCGTCTGAGGAGTGTGTATGCTGTGCTCCTCCGGATCCGGGACAGACAGCTTTCCTCAGAGGTCTTCCCCCCTGCTGCTGAATCCCCTCCATCAAAGCTGCTTTCATGCAGACGCTGGACAGGCCTCTGTCATGTGTGCTTCCATGGTGGAAGCGAGCGAGAAAGAAGATGAACCAGGATGGACATCAAATTTTAACAACCCTGTTGTAAACTGTACAGATGTCTCCATACAGAACATATACTGCAGATTACACTATATGTCCAAATGTTTGTGGACATCCCTTTTAATGAACACATTCAGCTACTTTAAGCGGCACTCATAGCTGACACAGATGTGCAAATGCACACACAGCTTGTCTAGTCCCTGTAGAGAAGAAGTACTGCCAATAGAATAGGACCCTCTGGAGCAGATCAACATCATGACCCTACTGACTCCATGCTGCCTAATGCCAGGCGTGGACTAGAGGGGTATGAAGACCCCCAGCATTGAGGAGCTGTGGAGCAGTGGAAGAGCTGTGTTCTCTGGAATGATGGTGGTGGAGCCCCATCCAGCACTTTTAGATTGGATGAGTTGGGGAGTTGGGGATGATGAGGTGGGGTGGTGATCTTGATCCAATATCCTGACCTCACTAACACTCTCATCACTGAATGCAATTAAATCCTTACTGCAGTGCTCCTTCTCCAAAATCTAGTAGAAAGTCTTCTTCTCTGGACAGTAGGGACAGTTACTCCAACAGAAACAGGATCAGCTCTTTTTAATAGCCTTGATTTCAGAAGAAACACTGAACGAGCAGGTGTCCCAATACTTTTGTCCATGAAGTGTATCTTAAGATGAAACTGAAATGTGAGGTAAAGAAAGAACACCTGTAAGTCTCTCTGCCTCTGTTTATAGTAAGTGATTATTAATATCAGGTGAGGGACGATCATTTATCAGTCTGGAGCCTCTGCAGGAGATCATTACACCTCCCAGAGACAATTAAATTAATCACTATCAAACAAAGCAAAAACACTGCTTAGAAATATTAATGCCTTTAATTAGCAGACGACTAAATTAACATTGATATCATTTGAAATGAACATGAATCCAACTTTGCCTTAAATGACCGACTGTTCTGCATAATTAAATGGTGAGAAGCTGTAAACGAAGACAGTAACAGACTCAGAGTCGGGTTTAGTGGGTTTAGTGAGAAACTCACCCAGACGTCTGAAGCTCTAATAAAGTTCTTCACCTAATGGTGATGAAGACGCTGCCTGATGCCTGAGACACTGTTCTACCAGAGTTCTGAGAAGAGCTCGGCTCTAGAACCTGCTTTTAGAACCAGATCATTAAAATGGTGGAGGGATACATGCTGCAGGGTGTAGTGCGGCTACAGAAAGTAGTCCCTAAAGAGAACTGCATTAGTTCAGATTCTCCTCTATTTTATCATCATCATCATCATCATCATCATCATCATTCTGTATAAATTCCATATAAGACTCATGTAGCTGCACTGGTGGGTTTGGATAGGAGATAAATTATGGGCTGTATCTGTGTTGTAGTCATGGCGAGGGACACCTGGTTCCAAAGACCCCCACTCTGGATAAGTTCATGTTGAACCTTTGGAAAATTGGTTGAATTTCATGTCCTTCAGGATCTCGGATCTACACAAATGCATCATTTTGGATCAGATTACTTAGTAAGATGTTCTTCAGATTGTAGAAACACCTCAGTCTGAATCTCTATAATCTATAATCAGAATGAATTCAGTCGGATTGGAGCATGCAGTGCTAAGAATGCTATTCAGAACCAGCACAAGATCCAGAGTTCACCTGGTCAAAAAGAGCTAACAGTATCAGAGCACAAACCCCTTCAGTTCCAGATGGTACAGCAAGAACCCCTTTGAATGATCTCCCAGTTCAGGTAGTCTTCATGCTCCGATGCTTTAGGGGGACCTTTGCCCAGCGTGATTAGAGCTTAGATTTCAGTCAAACAAGCTATTTGCAGGCTTTTCCAGCTGGGGCTAAATATAGGGCTGTCTGTTAGCTCGGTCAGTGCAGAGCTGGCCGGCTCTCCGAACACTCGCGGCTCTGTGTGACCGCACCACAGGAATTTCTGATGGTGTAATATGAAAACCATGGCCCCGTGTGGAGCAACACTCGCTCTCTATCTTCCTCCAGACGGACAGAGCACGAGAGTTGGAAAGGTAAACATTTCACTTTCAACACTGGACCTGTATGATGTATGTCTAAAAAAGCTCCGGAGCTGCAGGCCTCGGCTTCGGGCAGGCGGGAAATCCCAGCGGTGGACGGCCCGCACCACAGAACCGGAGCAAGAACTCAGACGGAAATGAGCAACACTCGCTAGCATGTCCACTGGGGCATGTTCAAAGCTGGCACAGCACAAACAGAACAGAACATCCCTACAAGAACATGAGGAGATTTCTGGAACTGGAGTTAGTTGAGGATTCCTGACCTTGGCTGGCCCGTCTAGAGCCTTCATGACCTACTTACCCTTCACAAGAAGCCAACCTCTCAGATCATATTGAGTTGGTCATTTTTAAAAAACCAACACAAGAACACTGGGAAGGTTTTTGGAAACTGAGTTGATTGAGCAGTCCTGACCTTAGCTGATCTCTCTAGTTTACTGACCAAGATGGGGTCAGATAACCTTGGTTTGCCCAAATTTAGCTTGTTTTGATCAACATGTGCTTGAAGAGGAATGACAAGGCTGGAGTGGCTAAGTAAGGGAATTCCCAGTGGGCCGGTTACCAAGGACTAACATACGCTGTATGGACAAAAGTATTGGGACACCTGCTCATTCAGAGTTTCTTCTAAAATAAAGAGTATGAGGGGAGTTTCTCCTGCTTCTGTTGGAGTAACTGTCTCTACTGTCCAGAGAAGAAGACTCTCTACTTGATTTTGGAGGAGGAGCATTGCTGTGATTGCACTGTTCCACTGCTCCATGACTAAAACTGGGCTCTCTGACCAACAAACATCTGACACACAACAGACAGATCTGACCATTCGAGGCATGGACTTTCCAAGACCAAGTCCTGTGGTCTCTGGCACCAAGACTAACGTTAGCAGCAGATCCTTTAAGTCCTGTAAGTTGTGAGGTGGACGGGGCCTCCATGAGCATAAATGATCCTATTGCTGGATTACAGGTTGTCCTTCCTTGGAGCACTTGGTTCTTCTTGTCAAAGTGTCTCAGATTCTTGAACGCTTGTCTATTTTTCCTGCTTCATCATCTTCATCACCTTCAAGGACCGACTGTTCACTCATAGATCCACACTGTAGATGATGATAATCAGTGTTTTCAGCTCTCCTGTCAGTGGTAATAATGTTATGGCTGACTGATGTATAAAGTGGGCAGAACACCAAACTGGACCAGACCTGGACTCTCCTGCTCTAGTGCCTCATTTCTAGGCCTCACTGGAACCATTTGCAGGTTTTCCCAGATGGGAAAAGAGGACTCGGGAGCTCGGGTGGGTTCTGTCAGACAGCAGCGCCTCAATCAGACAGCAGTCTGTTCTTTCTATTTCCGTCCTGCTGATTTATTTATGCCTCGTGTTTGTTGTCGAAGTTTGTCTCTAACTCAGATCTGCATCTTTAGGGACGTAAACAAAATTAACATTCTATTTTTGACACCATGTTTGTTTTTGGAGCATCTTCCAGGGCGAGCAGGAAGGTGTGTGTGAGGCACCTCACGCACAGACTGTGGAAAATGAAAGGGGAGGAACACTGAGGGAGCAGGAATTGAGACATCTGCCAGTCAAGGCAGAGTAGGCAATCTGGCTGCATCATCATCTGCACTGTTTCTGCCCATTCTTACACACACACACACACACACACACACACACACACACACACACACACACACTGCTCCAGATTCCTTGGGCAGCTGTCAGCGAATACCAGACAGGCACATGCCACTCTGGGTGCTGTGAAGCGTAAGACTGCATTAGCCGAACACACAGACAGCTGCCATGAATGAGGACTCCAGAGACCAGAGTGAAGAAGTATTCAAGTCATAAAGTGATGCTGGTAAACACACACACACACACAAGCAGAACTCTCAAGAACAGAACAATCCAAACAGAGCAGATCTACAATAACCCAGACCAGACGTCCACAGAGACACAACAGCCAACAGCACCGAGTCCTACAGGAACGCTGTGTGACGTGAATGAGCTAATCTACAGGCTATTTCACCACCCCTCACACTCCCCTAACTAAAACCATCACCCAGCATCAGCTCCAGCTTCAGTCAGCAGCTTCAGGATCATGCTGATGCTCCACTGTCTGGAACAGGGAGAAGGGCGTCTCCGTCATTCCCACTCCGGGCCGGAGCGCTGCTGCTGCTGCTGCTGCTGCACTATGGAGGTTTGGTGGTGGAGCTGCAGGAGGAGAACCTCGGTGCTGACCGGTGCTGTGAGCAGTACTGTGACCGGTGCTGACCGGTGCTGTGAGCGGTGCTGACCGGTGCTGTGAGCAGGCCGTGTTTGTCTGTATTGATTGAGGAATAAACGAGTGAAAGCATGACCAGCAGAAACAAGCGTCCAATTCAGCCTCAGCCATGCCTGTGTTTTTCCGCTAGACCTTCTTCTCTGCCAAGTTGCATATGTGTGTGTGTGTGTGTGTGTGGTGTGTGTGTGTGTGTGTGGTGTGTGGTGTGTGTGTGTGTGTGGTGTGTGGTGTGTGTGTGTATATACCACAAGGCATCTGAAGGGGCTCATTTCTAATGTGTCACACACACACACACACACACACACCCCTAGTCACTCATCCCCTATAGCCACACGAATAAGCTTGCAAAAATGTGCCCGCACACACCCAGCCCCCCCCCCCCCACACACACTGTGCACACTCCCCTCAGCGCTCAAAACGAAGCCAGACAAAGTGTTATTGTTCAGAGGCGCCAATTTTCCTCAATTTGGGTAAATTTGTTTGTGCTCCTGTGCAACATTTTGAACGTCTGAGTCAATCAGTCAATCAATCAATCAACGTTTATTTTCACTCAGAGGAGTGCGCTGAGGGTGACCCTCGTTTTCAATGTCGCCACGTATTTAAAATAAACAGGACTTGAAAAAGAAAATAAAAAAATATTGACTAAACTTATAAATAAATAAAAAAACAAGATAATCAAGATAATAGAAAATTAAGAGCAAATGAAGTATAGATTTAATTATAAATATAAAACAATACAATTATAAACCAAATAAACCAATAGTACATAAATAATACCAAATTTGTCTTTAAATTAAAAATATCGTTTTTGAAAAACTAAAAATGACAAATTAAAACAAAAAAGAAAAAGACAAAAGGGAAATCATTTTATTAATAATAATTATTCTTATTATTATTAACAAATAATAATAACAACAACAATAATAATAATAAAAATAATAATAATAATAATAATATATAACAAAACTGAAAGTAAAGCAAGGGTTATATAAATAATGATGAAACATTAAAAATGTAATCAAGTAAAAAAAAAAAAAAACATTTCTGGTAATAAGAAAACTAAAAGAGGAGGCCATTGCTGGGTCTTGTAATCCAGGAAGCTTCCAGAGATTTTGGGCCTCATTGAAGACATTACCCTGGGCCCCACAACTCCAATTCCTACAATTCCACCAACTCACTGTATTCATACAATTGTAGGGCCCCTGTCAGTCCCTTAGAATAGTCCTAACAGTCCCTCCATATAGAACCCCTGTACATAATAACTTGCCTTTGTGTGCTTGTCAATCATAAAACTATCTGATTCTACCCATGTCCAGCCATCACTGCATCCAGCTCCCCCTCATCATCGCTGATTCCAACAGACAGACAGACAGACAGACAGATAGACAGACAGACAGACAGAGCTAAATGCCAGGAAAAAGTCAAACAGCCTGATCCACAGCTCTGCGTCTGAGTACGCCGTCCATCAGACTGGGTCTGTAATCCTTACTCACCCACATCCCCATTCAGGACTAGTTCATCAGGGGCCGCCTGTAACACCTCAGTAGAGATGTTTACATGCTAAGACTTCAATCTGACTGTAGATTCCACCATAACATTAAAACCACCTGCTTTGTAGTATGTGGGTCTCCTCGTTCCACCAAAACAGCTCTGACCCATCTGAGCTGGGCAGGGAGGTGGGCAGAGCCTCTATGAGCATCAATGAGAGCCTTGGGTGCTCATGACCCTGTCCCCGGTTCATTGGTTGTCCTTCCTTGTAGCACTTTTGGTAGGTACTGGCCACTGCATACTGGGAACACTTCACAAGACCTGCCTGCTGATGTTCTGGAGATGTTCTGATCCAGTCATTATCTAGAACATCACAGTTTGTTTTTTCTTGTCAAAGTGTCTCAGATTCTTAAGCTTGTCCATTTTTCCTGCTTCATCACCTTCAGAAACTGACTGTTCTTCACTCACTGACTAATATGTAGATCCACCAGACAGGACAGACAGGAGACACTGGACCCAGATCATCAGTGCTCCTCAATTCAGCTGGGAGTGGTTTTAATGTTATGGCTGATTGTTGAATTATTTATCTCTCCTACATCCTCACTCGTTACAATTAAAATAAAAACAGTATGAATCATTTCAAACGCACATCATCACCTCCAGAGCGCTAGATGGCGCCGTCACAGGGTTTGATGAAGCCGCCTCAACACTGAGCAGAACAGGCGATCACATGCTGTTGTTCTTCCTCTCGCGCCGCTGCTGCAGTGAGGACACTAACGCTGGAGCTCTGTTAGTTTATCTCCAGATGGAGGAAGAAGAACCACCAGAAGAAACTCCTCCATCTTCACCTCTTTCAGCTGTAGTTGAACAGGCGATTGAGCCGTGAGTTCACTCTCGCTCTGTTAGTTTCTCTCCAGAAGAAACTCTTCCATCTTCACCTCCTGCAAATACTCGTATGTGCCGAATGGCCTGAGCTCTTTCAGCTGTAGTTGAGTTTACAGAGAGTGAAGCTCAGGGGTTTGAGCTGCTCCTCACTGGTTTTACAGATGAAACTATGTGGCAGGTCGAGTCAGGTCTGCTCAGCTCTCTCTCTCTCTTTTGGGTGAGTTTGTTTAGAGAGTGAACTGAAGACTCGTGTTCATGAACTCTGTCTTCTACAGTCCTGTCCTTCTACTACAGCCAGAGGAGCTGGTACTGTACCTTTATGTTCAGTACTTAAGTAGTACTTTTTAGAATAAACTACCTGCAGTACTTAAGTACAGAAAATGTTGAGTACTTCTACTCAAGTCACTTTTCTGATAGAGCTCCTGTCTGGCTGTATATGGCATAAAACCTCTATCCCCAATCACCCAAGCCTGACCGAATTTGGAAATATAGCGTACATTCACGCATACATTTAATCCATTCCGTTAGACACACTCGCAAACAGTAAGAGCTTCTTTCTCTACTAAAAATTCTCTCTCCATTTATCTCTCTCTCTCTCTCTCTCTCTCTCTGCTCTCATCACAAACCAATCACTCCTTCCTCCCACAGAACACTCGCCGTCGTGCCGAGGCTGATCAGCCGCATTGTTCTCAGTGATTTGTTGTTATTTCCCTCCTCGTGTTTGTACTGAGCTGTTGCCTCCGTCCACTCTGGAGGAGTAAATGAATACGTCACCCTGCGGGCAGCAGGCTATCGAGTGTGTGCTGAGCAGAATGCCAATTTTTCTCCTAAGCTGTCTGTGTGTTCGTCCAGGTATTTAGCTCTATGTGGGGACCAGATCCACTCAGTATACCTTAAACATTATGTGGGGACATTGTCCTCTCTCCTAGGGACAAAAACTGCATATAAGCTTAATGAAGCATCACCCTGTATCAGCTTCACCTTAAATCATCATCCTGTATCAGCTCCACCTTAAACCAGCAGCTTCAGGATCATGCTGATGCTCCACTGTCTGGATCAGGGAGAAGAGCGTCTCCGTCATTCCCACTCCGGGCCGGAGCGCTGCTGCTGCTGCTGCTGCACTATGGAGCTTTAGTGGTGGAGCTGCAGGAGGAGAACCTCACTCCAGAACTGCTGTGTAACGCCGCGTAACCGTATATATGTCATCATACCAACTACCATAGCAACCACTTTGCAACCCCACACCAACCACTTGGAATACCATAGAAACCATCTTCCAACACCAAAAAGACCACCTAGAAGCACCAGCGCAACCACCTGTGATACCATTGAAACCACCCAAGAGAACCATAGCAACCTTAAATAGCACTGAACAACCACATAGCAATACCATAGCAACCTGTATTTTGTTGTTTGCAGTACTGCAGTACTTCAGATGCTCATGTGTGCATAAGGGGGCGTGGGATTTGTATTTACAGCAGTGGAGTAAACGCAAATTACACTCCCCACCTGCAGAGGGAGCCCCGGACCAGACAATACCAATTCGCCCATAATATGGAAAAGCTATAAGCTATGAAAGGGGTCATGGTTTTTAAGGTTGGTAGATGCTGAGATGTTGAGATGATGAGGACACAGAGAGAGAGAGACTTACATACAGAGAGAGAGAGAGAGAGAGAGAGAGAGAGAGAGAGAGAGAGAGAGGGAGGGAGGGAATGGTCAGTTGGTCAGTGGCTTTAGCCACAGCAGCTTTCAGACAAAACCACAAGCGCCCCAAACATCCAGTAAGTGGTGGTTCAGTGGACTTTGGGCAATTGGTCACAGGGTTCTGGGTTTAATACTGGATCCACTAAACTGCAACTGTTGACCCTTGAGCAAGACCCTTAACCCTTTCTACTCCAGGGGGCGCTGTAGCATCATGGTAAGGTGCATCATCCACTGCAGATGTCCTCAGTCAGTGAGGCTAGAGGGGTATAAAGCCCTATATATGCAATCAAATGCTCACAGCAATGCTAGTAGATCTAGTAGAAAGTCTTCTTCTCTGGACAGTAGAGACAGTTACTCCAACAAACGCAGGATCAGCTCTTCTTAATATTCTTGATTTCAGAAGAAACAGCGAATGAGCTGAGCAGGTGTCCCAATACTTTTGTCCATTTAGTGTGTTTCCTTCAGAGAGCTGAAGTCTGAGTTTAATCCCTTTTTTCGTTTGACGTTTCATTCTTACAGATAATGACCTTTCTTCCAGGCGGCCCGACCTCATCTGCCGCAATTTCGTCCAATTGCCGTCCGGGACAATACAGAGGTCTGTTCTGCCTCTGCGGCGTCTCACCCTTCAGAGCTGCACGGATGGATAGCGCTTGAATGGGAGCCAAACAAAAAGTGAATTCCCTATTCTCCGGGGTTATTACAGAGGGTGGATCAAACAGGCAGCGGGCATCTTGAGGAACTCATTAGCGCTAATGCGATAATGTATTAGCTCTCCATGACTGAATGGTCTTATGATAATAAAGCGATGGGACAATTAATAACGAGCTATCAGCCTCCACGGCTGGAGCCTGGAAGACAGATTACACGTTTCAGTCTCTTCAAGAGCTGATCTCTTAATTTATGGTTTGTAGGGAGAGTTTTTTCCTGATGGCTGATGAGAGGACTGATCACGGATCAGAGGACGGGACGATGTCGGGGATCTGCTGGAACTCTGCTCCACTGTGTTGTGCTTGTTTACTGTATGATAATCATTACAGGCCTTGGCACTGCAGTAACTACAACATGCAAATAAGGCCTTTAACAAATAACCAAGGTCTTTATTTCGTGCCGGTGGCTGCCGGTAAGCGCTCTGTGGGGGTGTTGATAAATGCTTTCCAGGGATCATGTTAATATTTCATCTACATAATGCAGGACAGTCTGCTACCATGTGATACATTGTTTTAAACGTCATATTTTTCTTATTGATTTTCTTTTACCCTGAGGTCCACAGCTTTTGTGTGCACAATCACACTTTATTTACACTGCCTATAAAAAGTATTCACCACCCTTTTTATATTAATAATTTGTTTTTTTTACAAGAATTGAATGTATAAGTGAACAGATTTGGGTTTCTCTTTAGTTGGATGGTCCATTATAGACACTTAGTGGACGCTCACCTGACATTCATCTGAATCTGTATGGAATATTACTAAACTCTAAGATGAAAGAAAAACAACTATTGTGTGTAACCCTAACCCTAATCCTAACCTTAACCTTAATTCTAACCTTAACCTTAATTCTAACCTTAATCCTAACCCTAACCTTAATCCTAACCCTAACCCTAATCCTAACCTTAACCTTAATTCTAACCTTAACCTTAATTCTAACCTTAATCCTAACCCTAACCTTAATCCTAACCCTAACCCTAATCCTAACCTTAACCTTAATTCTAACCTTAACCTTAATTCTAACCTTAATCCTAACCCTAACCTTAATCCTAACCCTAACCATAATTCTAACCTTAACCTTAATTCTAACTTTAATCTTAATTTGAACCTTAATCCTAACCCTAACCTTAATCCTAACCTTAACCATAATTCTAACCCTAACCCTAATCCTAACCTTAATTCTAACCTTAACCTTAATTCTAACCTTAATCCTAACCCTAACCATAATTCTAACCTTAACCTTAATTCTAACCTTAATCCTAACCCTAACCTTAATTCTAACCCTAACCATAATTCTAACCTTAACCTTAATTCTAACCTTAATCCTAACCCTAACCTTAATTCTAACCCTAACCTTAATCCTAACCCTAACCATAATTCTAACCTTAACCTTAATTCTAACCTTAATCCTAACCCTAACCCTAATCCTAACCCTAACCTTAATTCTAACCTTAACCTTAATTCGAACCTTAATCCTAACCCTAACCTTAATCCTAACCCTAACCATAATTCTAACCTTAACCTTAATTCTAACCTTAATCCTGACCCTAATCCTAACCGTAACCTGAACCTTAACCATAATCCTAACCTTAACCTTAAACCTAATCTTAATTCTAATCCTAACCTTAACCTTAATTCTAACCTTAACCTTAATTCTAACCTTAATCTTAATTCTAACCTTAATCCTAACCCTAACCTAAACCTTAACCATAATCCTAACCTTAACCTTAAACCTAATCTTAATCCTAACCTTAACCTTAATTCTAACCTTAACCTTAACCCTAACCCTAACCTTAACCTTAACCCTAACCCTAACCCCAACCTTTACCCTAACCCTAACCCCAAACTTAACCTTAACCTTAACCTTAACCCTAACCCCAACCTTAACCTTAACCCTAACTCTAACCTTAACCCTAACCCTAACCCTAACCCCAAACTTAACCTTAATTCTAACCCTAACCCTAATCCTAACCTTAACCTTAACCCTAACTCTAACCTTAACCCTAACCCTAACCCTAACCCCAACCCTAACCCTAACCCTAACCCCAAACTTAACCTTAACCTTAATCCTAACCTTATTCCTAATGTTTCAGGATTAGGGTTTAGGTTAAGGTTAAGGCTAGTAAAGGAAATGAAAGACAGCAATAATAGAATAATAGAATTAAATGTATGTAAGTAAACATAACTAAACTAAACCCAGTCACAAATCATTAGACCATTCTCCAACCTCTTTTTATCCCCTAGAATTGAACACAGAAGTGAATAGAACAGATCAGCCATAACATTAAAACCAGTCCCAGCTGAAGTGAACACGCTGTGACGTTTCCAATATAGTGTCCCTTTCTCCGCAGCCATTAGCCTCTCTCTCACCCTATAAACAGTCTGGCTGAGCGGCGTGGCTGGCAGTGCTGTGATGCTGCTTCACTACACCAGGGGCATACTAATACCCCATCCCAGCCAGCAGGACCAGGCTAATGACCAGGTCTCTCGTCCTCACTCTCTCTCCCCAAAACACTTAACCTCACACCTGCTGGTCTGAATGCTCCAGAGCATGGAACTGATACTCTATGACCTTACTGAGATGTGCTCATTTGTACACTGCTTGTCAAAAGTTTAGAAACACCTAACTTTACAGTACATTTAAATATATACTTGTAGATTTCCTACATATATATATATATTTCTCTTTTTTGGGGAAATGAATGCATTACAGTCTTCAGAATAATAGATGTTATATTTAATTGGATCAGAATATCGGCTGTTTTAAGCCTGATTGAGTTCTGATCCTTTGTTTTTACCGCTGGGTTACATTTACATTTACATTTATGGCATTTAGCAGACGCTCTTATCCAGAGCGACTTACAAAGTGCTTTGCTATTTACCCAAGAAAACCTCAGCTAGTTAGAATAGACTAATAATTCAAAAGAAACCTCTAAGCTTAGACATTGCTAAACACAATACAATAAGGCGACAATAGAACTATTCGTCCAAGTACTCTCTGAAGAGGTGGGTCTTCAGTCTGCGTTTGAAGACAGCGAGTGACTCGGCCGTTCGGACACCCAGGGGCAGCTCGTTCCACCACTTTGGTGCCAGGACAGAAAAAAGCCTGGACGCTTGTCTTCCACGGATTTTGAGGGATGGCGGGTCGAGCCGAGCCGTACTTGAAGCTCGAAGGGCTCTTGGTGCGGATCGGCTTTTGACCATTGCCATCAGATACGGAGGGGCTGGTCCGTTCTTGGCTTTGTAGGCCAGCGTCAGGGTTTTAAATCTGATGCGGGCAGCTACAGGAAGCCAGTGGAGAGAACGCAGCAGCGGAGTGACATGGTTGAATTTTGGGACATTGAAGACGACCTGTGCCGTTGCATTCTGGATGAGTTGTAGGGGCCTGATGGTACGCAGAGGGAGACCAGCCAGAAGAGAGTTGCAGTAGTCAAGTCTGGAAGTGACGAGAGACTGAACAAGGACCTGGGTGGCCTCTCTAGAGAGGAAGGGTGGAATTCTCCGGATGTTGTACAGGAGGAATCTGCAGGACCGAGTTACGTTTGCAATATGACTTGAGAACGATAACTGATCATCCATCATTACACCAAGGCTTCGGGCTTCAGTAGAAGGAGTGACCAGTGAGTTCTCAAAGGTGATGGCAAGATCGTTTCTTGGTCCAGCAGTTCCCGGGATGTACAGCAGCTCCGTCTTGCAGGGGTTGAGTTTGAGATGGTGAGCCGCCATCCAAGAAGAGACGTCGGCGAGGCATGCTGAGATACGGGCAGAAACCTGTGTGTCAGACGGTGGGACGGGGGTTCTAGCAGGAGGCTCTCTGGTGTCCTCTAGGCCTCATTATGAGACATTATTCCCAGCCTGCAGCAGTGAGGAATGTTCTCAGAAGTTAACAGAACAGTTGGCAGTGTGGAACTGTTTTGCAGTAGAACATGAGAACGTCTGGTTCTAGAGCTCTGATTGTGTTTGAGCTGCCTTTTCCCCAGATGTTTATTGTCTATCTTCTAAAACTCTGTGTGTGTGTGTGTGTGTGTGTGTGTGTGAACACACTCCCAACACATTACTTTACTCTTGAATTATGACTGGTTAGATACTAAACTATGGTGGAAGTGCTCCGTTTTACCAGCGGGAGAACCACACTCCTTCCTTTGGTTCTAAACCAGCACTGCAGTACTAATTAGCAGCACACTGTGCCTAAACTGTGTGACTGGATAACTGGTACAAGCACGAAGATCAGATCAGATCAGATCGGTATCTGAATCATTCATCCTCGAAATAATGAGTATTACAGGACAGGGGTCACAATGTGAACCTCATGAACTCAGAAATGAAGTTTTGCCTCTGAAGATCAGCAGATCTTGCATCTTGTGTAGCTAATTCTATATGTTGAGAAGTACCCACAAAACCCACAAAACAAGGCGCTGAATCCTGGACTGCAGGCTACAACAGCACAGCGTGGCTCATCCTTTTCCAGATTTAACACACCTGATTCAACTGATCAGCTGCTTATCAAACCAGTCATGAGCCGCATTAGGGGAGTTATGTTGTGCTGTCTGGTACCGCAGCCAACCAGAACCCTAGAACGACACGGCTGGGCTGCACTAAGCCTGTAAACACACTTGTTTTTAAAAGATAACCATACTTTAAGCAGCAGATTCTAGATAGCAAGCAGTTTCAGTACTGGCTCACACGATCATTTCACCATTACCATGAATAAAAACCCCTATATGTCCCATTAAATACACGAGAGGTGTGCTTTAATAAACATCAACATATTATTAGGAAGGTCTTGTGACCCTTCAGTGAGATCACTCACTACCTCAAGTAACAGCATTTATGTCAGTATTGATTATATATATATATATATATATATATATATATATCAAAAATAATATAATATAATAAAAATATAATATTAAAAAAACAGTAAAAAAAAAAAAAAGTTCCTAAATATGACAGCAGTGATAGTTCAGCAAACAATCCAGATTTATTGTGTTGGTTAATGTAGCTAACACATACTGGAAGCATGTGTACACCAATTAGCATGATGCTAACTGCATGCCTAATCAGCTCATGCTCCCTCCTGATTTTTGGTAACTTAATCTAATAAAACCTAAACTAAGTTAATTAAGGGGAACCAAAATGGTTAAGAGTTATGCCAATTCTCAGAAGACGCGGGACTGTTTCACAGTGGAACCTGAGAACGTGGTTCTAGAGCTTTGACTGAGCCTATTCTCTCCCGCCACCAAAACCCTGTGTGCTCTTCGGTAGGTACTGACCACTGCATACCAGGAACACCCCACAAGACCTGCCTGCTGATGTTCTGGAGATGTTCTGGCCCAGTCATTATCTAGAACATCACAGTCTGGTTCTTCTTGTCAAAGTGTCTCAGGTTCTTACGCTTGTCCATTTTTCCTGCTTCATCACCTTCATCATCTTCATCGTCGTTAAGACCTGACCGTTCTTCACTCACTGACTGATCTGTAGATCCACCCCTGACCAGACAGAAGACACTGGACCCAGGTCATCAGTGCGGGTCACTTCAGCTGCCAGTGGTTTTAATGTTATGGCTGATCTGTTCTAGTGAACAGTGTTGGGAACTTTGAGGGTGGTGTAGAACTTGGTGTGAACTTCAGGACAGGCTTTTAAGAAACACAGTCCACAGGTCAGCACCTCTGTGACGTTACGTAAGGCAGAGGGGTGTTATGATCCGGATGTTGGTGTAAGGAGGGGCTTGAGCTGTGTTTTAGTGAACAGCTGGTCCATGTGGCGCCCACCCAGGCCCGAGCCACTGTAATCTCACCTCCAGATGCTCCAAGCTGTGCAGATATTGGATTCTCTCTCACACACACACACACACACACACACACACACACACA
Source organism: Salminus brasiliensis (assembly GCF_030463535.1). Classification (NCBI taxonomy): domain Eukaryota; kingdom Metazoa; phylum Chordata; class Actinopteri; order Characiformes; family Bryconidae; genus Salminus; species Salminus brasiliensis. The sequence goes on from NC_132899.1 coordinate 1,477,333, forward strand.
CACACACAACCCAACACAAGCTTCCTCCTTCCTTCCTTTTTACCCATCACCCATCAGGAACTGCAGACCAAGGCTGACCTATATGGATCAAATGTATATTTCAAATGTATTTATAAATAATATTATTATTATTATTATTATTATTATTATTATTATTATTATTATATACTATGGATAGGTGCGTATTTGTTTTTACATTCACATATTGTATTACTGTGCCATATTGGTTAACTGCTACTGGCTGCTAAATTTCCTTCAGGATCAATGAAGTATCTATCTATATACAATGTATATCATTTTTATTAAATCATGAATTAATAATAATTAATAAACATATTTTATTTATTAAATTTGGGTAAAAAATACAGTATATCACATCTGTACTGGGCATCTGAGATATGAAACGTGTGTTTGCCATGCTAAATGTATATTTGCTAATATTTACATACAGAGATATGTTACTATATGTTAATATTTATTATTCATTTAAAATATATGTATTGTAAAATAAATAGTCAAATATATCTGGTATGTAGGCAGTATATTCTGTCTCTCTTTCTCACTCTGAATAATCTTCAGGACTCTAACCAGTCTGGCTTCAAAGCTGCACACTCTACTGAAACCGCTCTCATGTAGCTAAAGCTGCCAGACTGTCCTCGGTTCTGATCCTTCTTGACCTCTCCGCAGCTTTTGACACAGTGGACCACAAGATCCTCCTGTCTATCCTTGCCGGTCTTGGAGTTACCGGCTCTGCATGGCGATGGTTTGCATCATACCTGCAGGGACGCTCATACCAGGTAACATGGCAGGGGGACACGTCCGCTCCTTGTAGTCTCTCCACTGGCGTTCCACAAGGCTCAGTTCTTGGTCCTCTTCTTTTCTCACTCTACACTCACTCTCTTGGTGAAGTGATCTCCTCTCATGGATTCTCTTACCACTGTTACGCCGACGACACTCAACTCATGCTCTCTTTCCCACCGTCTGACACACAGGTTTCTGCCCGTATCTCAGCATGCCTCGCCGACGTCTCGTCTTGGATGGCGGCTCACCACCTCAAACTCAACCCCAGCAAGACGGAGCTGCTGTACATCCCGGGAACTGCTGGACCAAGAAACGATCTTGCCATCACCTTTGAGAACTCACTGGTCACTCCTTCTACTGAAGCCCAAAGCCTTGGTGTAGTGATGGATGATCAGTTACCGTACCTGATGGCAACGGTCAAAAGCCGATCCGCACCAAGAGCCCTTCAAGCTTCAAGTACGGCTCGGCTCGACCCACCATCCCTCAAAATCCGCGGAAGACAAGCGTCCAGGCTTTTTTCTGTCCTGCACCAAAGTGGTGGAACGAGCTGCCCCTGGATGTCCGAACGGCCGAGTCGCTCGCTGTCTTCAAACGCAGACTGAAGACCCACCTCTTCAGAGAGTACTTGGACGAATAGTTCTATGGTCGCCTTATTGTCTTGTGTTTAGTAATGTCTAAAGCTTAGAGGTTTCATTAAACTATTAGTCTATTCTAACTAGCTGAGGTTTTCTTGGGTAAATAGCAAAGCACTTTGTAAGTCGCTCTGGATAAGAGCGTCTGCTAAATGCCGTAAATGTAAATGTAAATATTCAGAAACTCAATATACTGTGTAACATGTATTTAAAAAAATGTATATAATGTATAAATAATGTATATTAATAATATATGATATCACAAAGACTCCAGAGACAACAAAACCACTCTGATTTGACTCGACTTGAATTCACACCACAGAGAGTAAGCCAACGCCCTTGTGTATCCCCTAAATCAAGGTCCAGTCCCAGACCCTTTCTACCACCTCCTCTCTCTCCAAACAGCTGCTCCTGCCCTCATACCATCCTCCCTTCCCTTTACCTCCTCATTCATTCACTCTCTCTCTGTGTGACAGACTGGAGCTGAAGCTCTGAGGTGATTTGTGCATATCCCACACACACACACACACACACACACACACACACACACACACACACACACACACACACACACAAATGAGAGAATGATGGATGGTCCTGATTAAGACATCACCTGCGCTGCTGTTTCTGCCATTCCCTACCTAACCATGCCGTAAATCTCCAAACCATGTGGATTAGATTAGCGCACAGTCTGGAAGCACACAGCATTCAGCTCACAGGAGAACATGCAAAGCCACACCCATAAAAACATGCATATTCAGAACTCTTCTTTAGTGCTACGTAAAGGGTCAGCCACAGGACCCCTCCTCCACTCTCTCAGTACTGCAGTATCTTTAACAAGGTGACGTCCTGCAGGTACAGCATTCCAGCGGTCAGGTCCAGATGATCACACATCTGCAGCAGGTTTCTGCTGGGATTCCTCTTATCCAGGTCGGGTCATTACTTGTGTTCTTAACCAAGGGTCCTAAACCCATTCGGTTTTAGAGAACACTCTCCAGGGTGGAGGTTGTTAAGAACACTCTCCAGGGTGGAGGTTGTTGAGAACACTCTCCAGGATGGAACCTTTAGAGAACATTTTCTAGGGTGAAGGTTTTAGAGAACACTCTCCAGGGTGGAGGTTGTTGAGAACATTTTCCAGGGTGGAGGTTGTTGAGAACACTCTCCAGAGAACACTCTTCAGGGTGGAGGTTGTTGAGAACACTCATCAGGGTGGAGGTTGTTGAGAACACTCATCAGGGTGGAGGTTGTTGAGAACATTTTCCAGGGTGGAGGTTGTTGAGAACATTTTCCAGGGTGGGGGTTGTTGAGAACACTCTCCAGGGTGGGGGTTGTTGAGAACACTCTCCAGGGTGGGGGTTGTTGAGAACACTCTCCAGGGTGGGGGTTGTTGAGAACACTCTCCTGGGTGGGGGTTGTTGAGAACACTCTCCTGGGTGGAGGTTGTTGAGAACACTCTCCAGGGTGGGGGTTGTTGAGAACATTTTCCAAGGTGGAGGTTTTAAGAACACTGTCCAGGTGGAGGTTCTTGTGACACTGTATAGGGTGGAGGTTCTTGTGACACTGTATAGGGTGGATGTTTTTGAGAACACTGTCCAGGTGGAGGTTATTGAGAATACTCTCCAGCATGGGAGATTTTCTGGGTTTTCATGCAAATGGGCAAAACACTGACAAGCACACAGACATTAACTGACAGGGTTAACTTCTCCACACTGACTAAACAAGCTGCCTTACATTCAGATGAAAAGCTACACCTCCCCGTCTGACCAGGAGCACGTGGAGGAGTCAACGACTGCAATGTCATCAGCAACTGTCACGGTTGGTGGAGCTTGGAGGCGGAGGTGGACGTAAACGCAGGCCACATTTATTAGAAATAACAAAACAAACCAGATAAAGAAACGAAACTGGAGAACAAAACAAACCCGAGAAACAAACAGGAACCACCAACAAGCCGAGAAACACCCATCGTACAACACACACAACCGACTGCCGTGGCAGGCAGACGCAGGCAGAGGCGCAGAGGCGCGCACGCACGCACGCACGCACGCGCGCACACACACACACACACACACACACACACACAGAGAGACTTCTAATACACAGAGACAAACCAGGAACACCTGGGGAGAACCGAGAGGGCAGGGCTACAAAAGAGGCACAGGTGGGAACACTGATGATGAGGCGGGGTTAAGGTGGAGACAAGGAGCAAACAAACAGAGACATAAACAGACTATTTGTTTTTCTCTCAGATTTAATCTCGTTGTTTTGGTATAAACAGGGCATTGAGTGTGTGTGTGTTAGAGATGGAGTTATGGAGATCTACTGTTTAAAAAACATTGTAAATCCCTGTTAATTTGGATCATGCTGTATTTAGGTCTGTTTTGGTCGTTTTGCTGCTTCTTGAGGACTTAAGGATCAAACTTTGTGAAGTGTTAGCGCCCCCTGCTGGGCTGGCATATCCATACAGGTGTTTCTGGACTGTTTTTGCCTTTTCATGTGGATGAACTGTTATGGTGTGGTGTGGGTTTGGACTCAAGTGCAGTTAAAGTTTGTTTTATTATGAGTAAATGAAACTACTCCTCTTGTGGTGTGTGCTAGGTGACCGTTGGGCTTGAACTCCCAACCCTGGTAATGGGAGCCCACTGTGCCACCACAGCTGTGAGGGGTGGCAGTATAAACACTGATCATAAGCAACACAGAAAACGGCAGGAAAACAAACAAAGAAAAAAACAGGAGTGATGTTAACTCAAACTAAAGACAACTCAAATGCTTTTCTCTTTTCACTTCAGCTTTTCACTGTTCACAACTTAAACTCTTCTCTTTTCACTTCAGCTTTTCACTGTGACCAACTTAAACTTTTCTCTTTTCACTTCAGCTTTTCACTGTTCACAACTTAAACTCTTCTCTTTTCACTTCAGCTTTTCACTGTGACCAACTTAAACTTTTCTCTTTTCACTTCAGCTTTTCACTGTTCACAACTTAAACTCTTCTCTTTTCACTTCAGCTTTTCGCTGTTCACAACTTAAACTTTTCTCTTCACAACTTAAACTTTTCTCTTTTCTGTTCGCGACTTAAACCCACTGTTACCGTTCGCCCCTCTACAAAGGTGCGACGGGGAGCTGTGTTTGGCTGGGTGTATTTATACTGTGCCACACAGGTGGGTTTGGTCAGCGTTGATTACTGCTGGGGATTCTGGGGCTTGGAGTTCTTTGTTCCCACCCCACCAGCTTTCATACTTTGCTGGCCGGGCCCCCTGCTGGTGGCTGACGGCACATGCTGCCTGCTCACATGAACAGATAATGTTCCCTAAGCAGATTTTCATTGAGGCCCCCATCCCACCACCTCAGCAGAAGCTTCATTATTTCATAGGGAGAGAGAGATTGTGAAATACGCTGAAGCACTGGGCCTTTACCCACCACCAAGTGGTGCATATCTGCATGTGCCCAACAGTGGCAGCAGCCAACAGCAGGAATTGATTAACCTAGTATTGGTGAGCTGACTAAATTAATGTAAACAACACTATTACCTGTGTAATAGAATTTCGTTTTATTATGCAATCTTATTTTTTAAATATGTATTTTTTTATCATGATTTCTTGGTGCTCTTGGGGGCCCCCTGGTGGCATTGGGGCCCTAAGCGGCCACATAATTAGAGTATGCTTTGGGCCGGCTCTGTTTCCATTAATAAAGGGTTGGTTTGATAAAGTATCCTCTTAAAAAACGGTTCTCCAAGAACCCTTTTCAATAAGGCCAATAGACCCATGACCACTCAAAGACCTTTGGATGCATAATGTTTTTTAAAAGGTTCTATAGACTGGTGGAGAACCTCTTGTGGACGGTTATATATAAGACTAAATGGATTTTGCTATCATTACAGCCAAATAAACATTTTTAGGTACTACATATAACCCAATGTGCTTAGAGTGTAGGTAATGGATGGAGGCTATTACTTACTGAAGAACTTACTTACTGTTTCCATTATTTTGTCTCAGTTCTGTTTATTTCAGCTGCTTCGTTTGGAATCAGAGCTGGAGAGCAAAGCAATGAGTTGACTGGCAAGTAAACTCCTTCCATGTTCTGCTGCTCTCTTGCAGTGAAGGTCTTTCTGTACTGATCTAGGACCAGCGATTGAGATTAAGTACAGCGTTAAGGAGCAGTCGGCCCTGCATGTATGTTAAATAGCCAGAGAGCAGCAATTACACTGTCAGAAAGACGGGCCGGCTTCCTGATCGATCAGACGGCTCTCATATCAGAGCTGGAGGCCAAACCGGAGCCGACAGGCCGTATCAGTATTTAATTACACGACCACTAGCGGGAATAATGCAGCTGATTTATGCTGCTAGATAGCGTAATGAGAACAAACATCTCCGACCTTGGACAGAAGGCATGGGAGTCTGCTCACAGCTCAGTGGCAGGAACAATCAAATCCATGCAACAACAATTGAAGGGATGAATGAATTCATAAATTATTAATCAATGGATTAATTCATGGGGTGGAAGGATGAGCTGTTTGTATCCTAACTCCTCCACCCAGAGTGTGTGAGAAGAACTATCCAAATAGCACTGAATTAAATGAATAGATGGATGGATGGGTGAATCGATGATTCCACAGATCTGTAGATGGATGTATGGATAGACGGGTGGATGGAAGGATGGAAGGATGGATTCCACAGATCTGTAGATGGATGTATGGATAGACGGGTGGATGGAAGGATGGAAGGATGGATTCCACAGATCTGTAGATGGATGTATGGATAGACGGGTGGATGGAAGGATGGAAGGATGGATTCCACAGATCTGTAGATGGATGAATGGGTGGATGGAAGGATGGATGGGTGGATTGATGGATTCCACAGATCTGTAGATGGACAGATGTATGGATGGGTGGATGGAAGGATGGAAGGATGGATTCCACAGATCTGTAGATGGATGAATGGGTGGATGGAAGGATGGATGGGTGGATTGATGGATTCCACAGATCTGTAGATGGACAGATGTATGGATGGGTGGATGGAAGGATGGAAGGATGGATTCCACAGATCTGTAGATAGATGGATGGATGTATATATGGATGGATGGAAGGATGGATAAAAGGATTGAAGGATTCCACAGATCTGTAGATGGATGAATGGGTGGATGGACGGATGGATGGATGGATTGATGGATTCCACAGATATGTAGATAGTTGGATGGACGGGTGGATGGAAGGATGGATGGGTGGATTGATGGATTCCACAGATCTGTAGATAGATGGATGGGTGGATGGAAGGATGGATTGATGGAGTCCACAGATCTGTAGACAGATGGATGGATGGATGGATGGATGGATGGATAGATGGATGGATGGATGAATGGATGGATGTTGGATGGGTGGATGGATGGACGGATGGATGGATTGATGGATTCCACAGATCTGTAGATAGATGGATGGATGGATGGATGGATGGATGGATGGTTGGATTGGTGGATTCCACAGATCTGTAGATAGATGGATGGATGGGTGGATGGATGGGTGGATGGAAGAATGGATTGATGGATTCCACAGATTTGTAGACAGATGGATGGATGGATGGATGGTTGGATGGATTCCACAGATCTGTAGATAGATGGATGGGTGGATGGATGGATGGATGGTTGGATTGGTGGATTCCACAGATCTGTAGATAGATGGATGGATGGGTGGATGGATGGGTGGATGGAAGAATGGATTGATGGATTCCACAGATTTGTAGACAGATGGATGGATGGATGGATGGATGGTTGGATGGATTCCACAGATCTGTAGATAGATGGATGGGTGGATGGATGGATGGATGGTTGGATTGGTGGATTCCACAGATCTGTAGATAGATGGATGGATGGGTGGATGGATGGGTGGATGGAAGAATGGATTGATGGATTCCACAGATTTGTAGACAGATGGATGGATGGATGGATGGTTGGATGGATTCCACAGATCTGTAGATAGATGGATGGATGGGTGGATGGATGGGTGGATGGATGGGTGGATGGAAGAATGGATTGATGGATTCCACAGATTTGTAGACAGATGGATGGATGGATGGATGGTTGGATGGATTCCACAGATCTGTAGATAGATGGATGGGTGGATGGACAGATGGATGGAAGGATGGATTGATGGATTCCACAGATCTGTAGATAGATGGATGGATGGATGGATGGATTCCACAGATCTGTAGATAGATGGATGGATGGGTGGGTGGATGGATGGGTGGATGGAAGGATGGATTGATGGATTCCACAGATTTGTAGACAGATGGATGGATGGATGGTTGGATGGATTCCACAGATCTGTAGATGGATGAATGGGTGGATGGACGGATGGATGGATGGATTGATGGATTCCACAGATATGTAGATGGTTGGATGGACGGGTGGATGGAAGGATGGATGGGTGGATTGATGGATTCCACAGATCTGTAGATAGATGGATGGATGGATGGATGGATGAATGGATGGATGTTGGATGGGTGGATGGATGGACGGATGGATGGATTGATGGATTCCACAGATCTGTAGATAGATGGATGGATGGATGGATGGATGGATGGATGGATGGTTGGATTGGTGGATGGATGGGTGGATGGATGGATTGATGGATTCCACAGATCTGTAGATAGATGGATGGATGGGTGGATGGATGGGTGGATGGAAGGATGGATTGATGGATTCCACAGATTTGTAGACAGATGGATGGATGGATGGGTGGATGGACAGATGGATGGATGGTTGGATGGATTCCACAGATCTGTAGATAGATGGATGGATGGTTGGATGGATTCCACAGATCTGTAGATAGATGGATGGGTGGATGGACTGATGGATGGTTGGATGGATTCCACAGATCTGTAGATGGATGAATGGATAAATGGAAACCTCATGTTCCTGAATGTTAACTGGCTCAGGGCTTATTGATGGCTTCTGCCTGTGTTAGCTACATTAGCCTCGTAGCTCCAGTGTAAAGCTAAAGAGGCCAAACATGTCCTGGCTGACTGACTGCATTAGGGGCACGGGCGCGAGAGGATAATTAAGAACCCTGAAGACCTGTGATGATCCTTTAGACCCACTCAGACAGTGCCGTGACGGCTCATCTGTGTAATGCCTGGCGTGGGAATACAGCGGTGTCTGAAATAGAACAGTCCAGAGGCCTGGAGAGCGCACTGTCTGCAGAGTGTCCGTGAAGATGAACGATGCGCTCTGTGACCTTTTTGACCCTGGTCTGTCCCTTCAGGAGCAGTTCTACTAATATAGGGTGTGATATAGGGCGGTATCTACAACAGCGCAACTTATATATGTTTAATTAATTATTTATGTATAATTAAAGTTTATATATGTTCTGTTAATTCCGTACATAAATAGAGATTGTCTCTAAAATGAACAGTGGTGTGCTCGTAAATACACTATATGTCCAAATATTTGTGGACACCCCTTCTAATGAATGCATTCAGCTACTTTAAGTTGCATGCATTGCTGATACAGACATGCAAATGCACACACACAGAGCAGATAAGGTGGTTGCTACGGTGATGCTGAGTGGGTGCTATAGTATTTCAGGTGGTGTAGTGCTAAGATGTTCCAAGTGGTTGCTAAGGTGTTGCTAGCAACCACCTGGATTAAAATGTCTTATTTTGTAGATAGATATATATATATTTGCTTGAGTGGGTGCTATATTTCAGGTGGTTGCTAAGGTGATCCAGGTGATTGCTAATATGTTGTCCAGTGATTGCTATGGTATTTTAGGTGGTTTCTCAGGTCTTCCAAGTTGCTGCTGAGTGGGTGCTATGGTATTTTAGGTGGTGTATTGGTATGATGTTTCAGGTGGTTGCTAAGTTGCTGCTGAGTGGGTGCTATGGTATTTTAGTTGGTGTATTGGTATGATGTTTCAGGTGGTTGCTAACGTATGTCAGGTGGTTGCTATGATACTGCTGAGTGGGTGCTATGGTATTACAGGTGGTTGCAAAAGTGTTGCTACATGGGTATTTTGTATTTCAGGTGGTGTATTGCTAAGATATTTCAGGTGGTTGCTAAGGTGTTGCTAAGTGAGTGCTATGTTATTTCATGTGGTCACTAAGGCAGTCAAGGTGGTTGCTAATACATTGCCCAGTGATTGCAAAAATATTTCAGGTGGTTGTTCAGGTGTTCCAGGTGGTTGCTATGGTGCTGCTGAGTGGGTGCTATAGTATTTCAGGTGGTGTAGTGATTCTCCAGGTGGTTGCTAAGGTGTTGCTAGCAACCACCTGGAGTGAAAAGGTCTTATTTTACAGGCAGGTACGCTTGCCTATTTCCAGACGTAGCAGTTTAGTAAAAAGATCTCATTTCCTTGCAGTGTGATTGGTCAGCCTGAGTCAGTCACCGCTGCCTCCACCTCAGTAACCTCTCAGTGGTGGTGCACCCTGTCTGAAATCCTGTAGGCTGCACAGGAAAGGCTGTGCCAGGAGGGTGTGTTCCAGATGTCGCCCACTTAGCTATTCGAAGAGTGTTTGGCAGAATTACAGCAGGAGTAGTAGTGGAGTACGGCGGGGAACGAGGTATTTAAGTGGGTAGATTACATTTTAATGCTGTCATAAAAAGCCAGCGTGAAGAATATCACTCAGTTTAATAGAGGCAGCGGCCAATTTGCTGCGCAGTGAAGGCCTCATAAATCACCAGATTTACGCCCAGCTCTATAATCCCTGGAGTTGGGCGAGATCACTGTGGGTATGGATGGTGTTCATTATGATATGAGGATGATTCTGTATGAAGTAAGTAAAAACACTACATTTATCTATAGGTGACACAGCTTACAGGCATATTACACCCATATGTATGTCCATACCTCTCTCGCCCTCTCTCTCTCTCTCGCCCTCTCTCTCTCTCTCTCTCTCTCTCTCTCTCTCTCTCTCGCCCTCTCTCTCTCTCTCGCCCTCTCTCTCTCTCTCTCTCTCTCTCTCTCTCTCTCTCTCTCTCTCTCTCTCTCTCTCGCCCTCTCTCTCTCTCTCTCTCTCTCTCTCTTTCTCTGTCCCTCTTCCATGCCAGCCGGCCTACCCGTGTTTGATCTTTCACAGTGTCAGCTGTGTGTGTGTGTGTGTGTGTGTGTGTGTGTGTGTGTGTGTGTGTGTATGTTTGAGATAATGAAGTCATTTGCCTGTGTGGCCTCAGCCATTCTGCCTCTGTGTGTGGTGTGTAGGTGTATGTACTGTGTCTGAGGCTGAGGATACTTGCCTGTTTGAGACTGTGTTGCTCTGTGTGTGTGTGTGTGTGTGTGTGTGTGTGTGTGTGTGTGTGTGTGTGTGTGTGTGGGAGGGAGGCATCTCATTATTCCAGCGTTGGTGATGGTGTGACTGGTGGCTCTCCAATTACTGAGTGTTCTCTGTTCTGGCTGTCAGAGTGTGTTTAGTTAGTCACGCTCTGTGCTTCACTCAGTGCCCATACACAACCACCAAACACACAACCACCAAACACACAACCACCAAACACACAACCACCAAAAACACAACCACCAAACACACAACCACCAAACACACAACCACCAAAAACACAACCACCAAAAACACAACCACCAAACACACAACCACCAAAAACACAACCACCAAACACACAACCACCAAACACACAACCACCAAAAACACAACCACCAAACACACAACCACCAAACACACAACCACCAAACACACACCCTAACACACAACCACCAAACACACAACCACCAAACACACAACCACCAAACACACAACCACCAAACACACAACCACCAAAAACACAACCACCAAAAACACAACCACCAAACACACAACCACCAAAAACACAACCACCAAACACACAACCACCAAACACACAACCACCAAACACACACCCTAACACACATCCTAACACACACCCTAACACACAACCTAACACACAAACACACAACCAAACACACACCCTAACACACAAACACACAACCAAACACACCACAAACACAACCACCAAACACACACCCTAACACACAACCAAACGCCACCAAACACACCACCAAACACACAACCACACACACACCCTAACACACAACCAAACACACAACCTAACACACAACCTAACACACACCCTAACACACAACCTAACACACAAACACACAACCAAACACACCACAAACACAACCACCAAACACACACCCTAACACACAACCAAACACCACCAAACACACCACCAAACACACAACCACACACACACCCTAACACACAACCAAACACATATCCTAACACCACCAAACACACAACCAAACACACCACCAACACACAACCAAACACACCACCAAACACACAACCAAACACAACCACCAAACACACACCCTAACACACCACCAAACACACAACCAAACACAACCACCAAACACACACCCTAACACACCACCAAACACACAACCAAACACAACCACCAAACACACACCCTAACACACCACTAAACACACACTCTAACACACCGCCAAACACACAACCTAACACACCACCAACACACAACTAAACACACCCCCTTACACACCACCAACACACAACCTAACACACAACCAAACACACACGCCCTAACACACAATCAAACACACACCTTAAAACACCACCAAACACACCACCAAGCACACAACCAAACACACAAACAAACACACACCCTAACACAACAACCAAACACACCACCAACACACAACCTAATACCCCACCAAACAAACCACCAAATAAACACCCTAACACACCACCAACACACAACTAAACACACAACCAACCACACCACCAAAACAACCAAACACACAACCAACCACACCACCAACACACAACTAAACACACAACCAACCACACCACCAAAACAACCAAACACACAACCAACCACACCACCAACACACAACAAAACACACAACCAAACACACAGTGAAACACACCTGGACAGTTTTGTCGCTGGGTGTAGTTTTGGTGGCAGACCTAGTGTGAAACTGATGAATGTTAGCGAAGTAATTTAAGGTGGTTGCTAGGATCTTGCAAAGTAGGTGCTGTAGTATTTCACGTGGTTGCTAAGGTGTTCCAGTTGATTGCTAAGATGTTGCTAAAAATGAAACGGGCAGATATGTTGGACTAAGTGGGGGCTTTGGTTGCTAAAGCATTCCAGGCAGTTGCTAAGGTGCTGCTGAGTGGGTGCTACGGTATTTCAGGTGGTGTAGTGCTAAGATGTTTCAGGTGGTTGCTAAGGTGTTGCCAGTAACTACCTGGAATGATAACATTTCTTATTTTAGAAACCAAAAAACTTCTTGCAAGTGTTGCTAAGTGGGGGTATTGTATTTCAGATGATGTTGTGTTAAGACGTTCCAGGTGGTTGCTAAGTCATTGCTAGGTGAGTGCTAAGGTATTTCCGGTGGTTGCTAAGGTGTTCCAGGTGAATGCTAGGTTATGTTACATACCTGTGTACCTTTGTCCTCACTCCACAGTTGCTGGTACTGCCCTGTCCGTCCCATGAGCTTCAGGTGAAGATGTTTGGTTCAGAAAGAGAAGCTCTGCATCACTAAAGGTCACAAAAGGTCATGAATACAGGCTCAGGGTGAATCTGTCATCCTAAATATTCCCAAAAAATGTCCCATCAATCAGACGTCTGTGAGGTCTGGCAGAGCTGGAGCTCAGTGTTTATGTCCGTGTGCCAGACCCAAGCACCTCAGCTTTCTTCTCAACACACTGAGCAGGAGCAGAGCTTCACCAGGCCATGTTTACAATTCCTCAGCAGACGCCAGCTCCTCCTGCATGTCCTCAGGCACTGGAGGACGGGGAGGAATCCTTAGAGAGCGGGCAGACCTTGGTCCTGGAGCACCATTAATCTGAGCAGGGTGTGACAGGTAAGGTGATGGAACTGATGGTGGAAGAAAACAACAGCAATGTCCTCCAGGGTCCGGCGAAAATGCGTCCACTAACGGGCCTCCGCCATCAATAACGGGTATGTGGGTCACAGAGCCAGCGTATGTTCCAAACCTTCACGCATGATGCACAGCTCCCGTTATCAGAACAAGCTCTGTGATACTGCAGCAGGGCGCCGTAAGGGCCACCTGCACCGTGCAGACGCAGCCTGGACCGTTAGAAGTCCAGTTAGAAGTTTGGAGCGACTGAAGACACTGAGAAGATTGAGAAGCTCTCTTTAAGCTCTTAAAGGAACCGTTAGGAGTGACATGATTGATCACTGATCCCAGTCGATCAGCTAAACCATGTTTGGTCTCTAACATGTACTTCTTTTGTTTCCGACTGGACATGTTTCCGCTGCTGACTGCTAGGTGGTGGCTATGAAGTTATTGAGGTACTTGGTTGCTAGGTGGATTGTATGGTATCCCAAGTGATGCTATGATGCTGATAAGTGTTTACTAAGTGGTTGCTACGGTATTCCAGGTGGTTGTTATGTTGCTACGTGGTGGCTATGGTATCCCATGTGGGATGGTGTTGCTAGATCGGTGCAATAGTGTTGCAAGGTGGTTGCAATGGTGTTGCTTTGCAATGGACAACCATAATAATTAGAACTAAGAAGGAAGTAAGGTGCCCCCATTCGTTTGTTAGGTGGTGTAGGGAAGTGGGTTTGGGGACAGACGGCTCAAATTCAACTCACAACTACAGGTTCTGTAGGTAGAGAATCCAAATTTGCACACAACCAAACACACAACCGAACACACAACCAAACACACACCCTAACACACACCATAACACACACCCTAACACACAACCAAACACACAAACATACCACCAACACAACCACCACACACACCACCAACACAACCACCAAACACACACTCTAACATACCACCAAACACACAACCTAACACAACACCAATACACAACTAAACACACAACCAAACACACACCCTAACACACACCATAACACACAATCAAACACACAACATAACACACAACCAAACACACAATCAAACATACCACCAACACAACCACCACACACACCCTAACACACCACCAACACAACCACCAAACACACACTCTAACATACCACCAAACACACAACCTAACACAACACCAATACACAACTAAACACACAACCAAACACAACACCAACACACAACTAAACACACACCCTAACACACCACCAACACACCTTAACACACCACCAAGCACACAACCAAACAAACTGGTCTGGGGCATCTGGATTGATGACCACTGGTGTATGGGCCCTGTTTGACCATCCCATAGTTCAGGCTTTTGGATATGTGTGCAGTCTGCTGCTATGTCCTGATAAGCATAACACTCCTTTACAGCTGCTTCCCGGAAACTGCGTGGCTGCTAGGCAGTTGCTATGGTGTTGCTGCATGGTTGCTATATTGTGTTACCAGGTGGTTACTATAATAATATCCCAGGTGGTTATGTCGTAGGTGGTTGCCATGGCATTGCTTGGAGGGTGCTATGATGTTACTATGATGTTGCTTAGTGGTTTTCTAGTTTGCCTCTAGGCGGTTGCTATGGTACCCCAGATATACTGTTTCTATGTGGTAGCTGTGTGATTGCTTTGTCATCCCAAGTGGTTGCTATGGCCACCATGATTAGAACATGTTATTATGTCAACATGTCAATCCTGAGTCTGTCCAGCTCCATGAATATGAGTGACGCTGCTCCTTTCTTCAGATGCAGCTGTAAGGTCATGTCGGAGCTGTACCGCTGCCAGGCCTCCTCCGCTCCATCACCTGCAGGATAAGCAGGGATTTCTCCTTTGTGACAGAACCTCGCTCTCCTCTCTCCTCTTTCTTCTCCTCACTCAGGCCGTGTCTGATGAGCTCCTGGCTGAGGGTCACGTGGGAAAACGTAGCCTATTTGTTTGACTGGCAGCAGGAGCAGAGATCTAAGTTTGGATCAAATCCAACACTGTTTCTATTTTCAGTCTGATCTACTCCGTCCTAATTAGACTCAAAGCTAACGGCAGCTCATATTTCCTCTCTGCAGAGAAACTGATCCACTCTGATCTCTGTACAGCGGAGGTGAATGGAACTAGGTGTTGGTCGCCATGACAACACAGATACAGCCCATAATTTATTTCAGATCCAAACCCACCAGTGCAGCTACACGAGTCTTCTGAGTTTTATATGGAATGATGATGATGATGATGATGATGAAGGTAAAATAGTGGAGAATCTGAACTAATGCAGTTCTCTTTAGGGACTACTTTCTGTAGCCGCACTACACCCTGCAGCATGTATCCCTCCACCATTTTAATGATCTGGTTCTAAAAGCAGGTTCTAGAGCCGAGCTCTTCTCAGAACTCTGGTAGAACCGTGTCTCAGGCACTTTTTGTATATTAGTCCCCCCCATTTTTGTATATTAGTCCCCCATTAGTCCCCCAAAACAAAAGGCTGGGACCTCTCTGATCTAAAACAGCAAAGTTAATGACTGTTTTGCTTTAATTATGTGAAGTGTTTGAAAATTCTGTGCAATTTCCCTTTAATATGCAGGCAGCACTTCATACACCTTCATTCAGCAGTGAAGCAGTGTTGTGTTGGCTCCATCTAGTGGAGAATGTTTGCATCCATAAATGACTATCACTTTATTAGAACCCCTGCCCTCGTGCTTCCACGCACCGGCCACTTTATTAGAAACCCCCAGTCTCGTGCTTCCACCCCCTGGCCACTTTATTAGAAACCCCCGGCCTTGTGCGTCCACGCACCGGCCACTTTATTAGAAACCCCCGGCCTTGTGCGTCCCCGCACCGGCCACTTTATTAGAAACCAAGCAAGAAAACCTGAAAGTCAGAAGCTGAAGGATCAGTCGGACACTCTGGTCTCAGCAATCGTTTATTTTAAGGACAGTGAACCAAACCTTCCACAGAACATCATCCAGAAACCGGTCAGCGATCTCTGCAGCAGCAGCAGCACACTGTCCAGATAAATAAGACCAGCCTGGAAACACTCAGGCTTCAGCAAAGCAGACGCACATTTAATGTGCCCATTTTCACGCATACGCTCTCACGTACACACACACACACACACACACACACACACACACACACACACACACACACACACACACACACACACACACACACACACACACACACACGGCTGTACGGTAACGTGACTCAGCAGAGACGCTCTGCCCAGTCAGGTCAGTCTTTCAGTATTCCAGTGTGCTCAGACCGTCCAGCTCAGTTTTAGAGTCAGTGACCAGGTCTAGTCCTGGACTAAACAGCATTCAGAGTGAAGATTCTCCACAGGAAGTAAACTACAGGACTAGACCTAATCCCTGCATTAGACTACATAGACAGTATATGTATATATGCAAAAGTTTGGACACCATGTCTTAAATGTAAATAAGGTCACATTCTAGAAAAATGAGTCAATGGAAGAAATTAGAAAACAAATGTTTTACATGTGTCTGATACAAAAGAGACACATTATATTTTCCAAAATGTTAAATTTAGTAAATAAATGTATATTTAATGTTATTTGAAAACATGTGTATGTATATAAATAAAGGTAAAGGTGCACATATTCGTCACTGTACAACTGTCACTACGTACAGCGAAATGTGTCCTCCACATTTGACCCATCTGTGGTCGGACACACACACACACACACACACACACACACACACACACACACACACACATACACACATACACACATACACATACACATACACATACACACACACACCTCCAGCGCCCGGGGAGCAGAGAGGGTGAAGGGTCTTGCTCAAGGGCCCAACAGTGGCAGCTTGCTGAGCCCGGGTATCGAACCCACAACCCTGTGATCAACAGCCTATATATACATATGTATGTATGCATGTATTTATGTATGTAATCACACAGGTCTCCTCACATCTCCAAAACAGCAAAAACAAAACCTGTCACCTT
The DNA here is from genome assembly GCF_030463535.1 of Salminus brasiliensis. Taxonomy (NCBI): domain Eukaryota; kingdom Metazoa; phylum Chordata; class Actinopteri; order Characiformes; family Bryconidae; genus Salminus; species Salminus brasiliensis. The sequence continues at coordinate 1,494,605 of NC_132899.1, forward strand.
CACCTTCAATGGAAGTCAATGTATAAAGATTTTACTCCAAGCATTTCTATTGGTCCATTCAACAAGACCTTCAGATTCAATGTAAACAACTGAAGATTCACATAATGTACAAACCTCTACTTATACTTTCACTTCTCCATACTGTGAATCTGGCAGTTGTTCTTTATACAGTATCAGATATTAATGATGAACGGACCAAGAGAAATGCTCTTTTCTTCCATAACCAGATACAACGTTCAGAAACAATATAAAATATTGGGAGTAAAAACTACCATAAAGAGGTATTCCCTTACTGTAACTGCATCCTGTAACCATGACAACGCTCCTCCCTCTTTAGCCGTGCAGTAAATCTACAGTTTACTTCGTTCACAGACTAAAGCTTTTTTTCCCTTTCTGTAGAATTTTCAGTGTGGTGTTGGAAACCTGTTCAACTTTTAGTAAACAGACAGAACACGGGGCTTCAGTCCTAGTCCTAGTCCTGTTCTCGGGAGTAGGTGTGGGGATTTCCCACCTAAACACAAAGCTTAAAAACACGATGTCCAGTTCAGACATTCCCTTCATCTGGAAATAAAGCCGTAGACACAGTCCTGCTCGGGCGCGCCTCCAGAACCTTCACTATATTATTATTAATATTATTATTACATCTTTAAAAGTGATGCTGCTGATCTGGACTGGAATGGAGTGTGATAGAGCAGCGGAAAAAAACTAAAACACGTAACTGTGCGCTGCATAGACTGCAACGGAGAGCGAGAAGCTAGCTATGAAAACTGCCCAGGGTCCAGCACCAGACCCACACACTAATTAAACCCTTAAAATCCTGGAATATTTAAAGAAACCTCAGAAGCACTAAGCAAATCTTCCCTCCAGTCCTGAACTAAACACTAGCATATAGAAGTAAAGCGGAGGCTGTTTAAATTAGACCAAAGGTGGGAACAGGAACCCACGCTTGGACATGTGGACGTCAACATGCTCACGTGGTCAGAGCGGTTCTGACCCTGCAGGGCTTCGAGGGCTCAGAGAGAAAATACAATTAAAATCATGGAATTTTAGTTTTTGATTGAAGTCAGAAGAATGTAATCAGTTTAGAAGGACAGGATGGTTCGCTGGATGATGTCGACGCACTCCCTGACCTCGTCTTCATTCATGATGAGGGGTGGAGCCAGTCTGATGATGTCGCCGTGGGTGGGTTTGGCCAGGAGTCCGTTGTCCCGCAGACGCAGACACACTCTCCAGGCGTCGTAGTCTGAAAGAGTGAGCGGAGAGAGCGAGAGCGTGAGAACACACTCACAATCTGCACTTCTGAGACCATCCTGAACACTGGATTACTGCCCCCTTCACCACCAGCACCCTGTGACTCCTCCCACCCCAGACGCCCACGGCATAGCGTCCTGGCATCCAGGAGGAGATACAGGAGCATTCGAGCCAGAACCAGGAGGTTCAGGACCAGCTTCTTTCCTTCTACCATCACTCTGCTGAACTCCACACCACACTACTGCTCATATACTGGACATACACTATATAGACAAAAGTATTGGGACACCTGCTCAGTCACTGTTTCTTCTAAAAATCAAGTGCATTTAAAAAAAAAAGAAAAAAAAAAAAGAGCTGATCCTGCTTTTGTTGGAGTAACTGTCTCTACTGTCTAGAGAAGAAGACTTTCTATTAGAGTTTAGAGGAGATTTGCTGTGAGGATTTGATTGCATTCAGGAGTAGAGAGCAGTGTTATTGAGGTCAGGATGTTGGATGATGATCACCACCCCACCTCATCATCCCAAACTCATCCCAAAAGTACTGGATGGAGCTCCACCACCATTATTCCAAAGAACGCAGTTCCTCCACTGCTCCACAGCTCCTCAATGCTGGGGGGCTTTATACCCCTCTAGCCCACACCTGGTATTAGGCAGCATGGAGCCAATAGGGTCAGGATGTTGATCTGCTCCAGGTCCTATTCCTATTCTGGTCCTATTCTATTGGCAGTACTTCTCTACAGGGACTAGACAAGCTGTGTGTACATTTGCACATCTGCGTCAGAAATGGGTGCATCTTAGAAGGGGTGTCCACAAACCTTTGGACATATAGTGTAGATATTGATATTCCTTGCCATGTTTACTGTTGTGTTTCTGCACAGGTCTCAGATCATTTTCAGATAGATGTGAACTGAACGTACAGAGCTAAATCTTTGTAGATCTCTATATAGAGCATATTTTCAAAAGGTTCCTCCTAGAACCACATTCCAGAACCTTTAACCAGGTTAGGAACCATTTAAGCTTTGGAATGGTTCTGTGTGTTTATACTGATAATTATCAGCAGCTGAGGAGATGAGCAGTAGCCCATTCTCATCATTGTGTCCTTGTGTGGATAATCTGCTGTACCTTTAGTCTCCTTGATGACGATGGCGTTAAGCAGGCCTTTCCCCCGCACAGTCGTTACGATTTCTTTGGGCAGCTTGTTGAGCTCTGCTCTCAGAACCTGACCCATTTTCTCAGCATTCTCCGCCAGCTTCTCCTCCTCCAGAACCTGATCAGGTTAGAACACACATCCATACACACCATTATAGATTAACAGATGGGTGACTTGACTGATAAGCAGTGTAAATGTCAGACACACACACACACACACACACACAGACACGTTTAAATCATAGGTTTGTTCATAGGTCTGTTCCTATGGGTCAGAAGTCCAGCGGAGATCAATTTCTCTGATCGAGAGACAAAAACTGGACCAGAACTGTCTACACAGCTGCATTCTCTGCATATGCAGAAGGACGGAGAGCTGGAAGGATCCAAACCTGTAGAGCAGCGATGGCGACACTGCAGGCCAGTGGGTTTCCTCCGAAGGTGGAGCCGTGTTCTCCAGGTTTAATGGTCAGCATCACTTCGTCATCACAGAGAACTGCAGACACCTAAAACACAAAGGGGACACGTTACACCAGGGACCCATTACACCAGGGACACGCAAAAGGGACACACTACATAAGGGAAACGCAAAGGGGACACGCTACACAAGGGACACGCAAAGGGGGCGCATTACACCCGGGACACGCAATGGGGCAGCGTTACACCAGAGACACACAAAGGGAAGTACTGATATGCAAAGTAGGGCTGTGTATTGCAAGAACCTGGTGACACGATCCAATCACAACAATGAGAACAGAATATCACAATACTCTGATAAAACGATATTTCATTACAGAGCTTAATTCATTCCATTCGGGGTGTAAACAGGGGTAAAAGGACACTGACTGTCCAAATACTTATGAACCAGGCAGTACATGAAAATATTTCTTTTAACTCACACATACACTCACATACAGATAAATATGTACATATGTACAGTCATGCCCGAAAGTATTCATACCCCTGTCAAAGTTTGACTTAAATTTACTTTTATTTAACCAGAAATTATATTTTTGCCTGGAAATGACACAGGCATCTCCCAGGAGATAACACGATGATGTACAAGAGGCATCATTGTGGAAAAAAAAAAAATTTCTCAGCTTTTATACACATTTGAACAAAAAGCGGCATGTCCAAAATTATTCATACCCTTCTCAATAATTAATAGGAAAGCCTTTATTGGCTATTACAGCAATCAAACGCTTCCTGTAATTGCTGACCAGCTTTTTGCATGTCTCCACTGGTATTTTTGCCCATTCATCTTTAGTGATGAGCTCCAACTCTTTGAGGTTCGAGGGTCTCCTTGCCATCACCCTGATCTTTAGCTCCCTCCACAGATTCTCAATTGGATTCAAGTCAGGACTCTGGCTGGGCCACTGCAAAACATTAATGTTTTTGTCTGCTAACCATTTCTTCACCACTTTGGCTGTGTGTTTTGGGTCGTTGTCGTGCTGAAATGTCCACCGGTTCCCAAGGCCAAGTTTCTCTGCAGACTGCCTGATGTTGTTGTTGAGAATCTTGATGTATTGCTCTTTTTTCATGGTGCCATTTACTGCGATCAAGTTCCCTGGTCCATTGGCTGAAAAACACCCCAAAACATTAGGTTCCCACCACCATGTTTGACAGTGGGGATGGTGTTCTTAGGGTTGAAGGCTTCTCCTTTTTTACGCCAAATGGTGCACACATCATTGTGGCCAAACAATTCAATTTTTGTTTCATCTGACCATAAAACAGAACACCAGAAGTCTTCTTCTTTGTCCAGATGAGCATTTGCAAAGGTCAAGCGGGCTTTTGTGTGCCTTTTCTGGAGAAGTGGTGTCCTCCTTGGCCTGCGTCCGTGGAACCCAGCAGTGTGCAGTGTCCGTTGAACTGTCTGCCTTGAGATGTCGCCACCAGCAGAGTCCAGATTCACCAGGATGGCCTTGGTGGTGATCCTTGGATTTTTCTTCACCTCTCTCACTATTCTCCTGGCCAGCACAGGTGTCACTTTTGGCTTCCGACCACATCTTCTGAGATTTTCCACAGTGCGGAACTTCTTGTATTTTTTAATAATACTTTGCACTGTAGCCACTGGAACTTGAAAACATTTTGATATGGCTTTATAGCCCTTTCCTGACTTGTGAGCGGCCACAATGCACAGCCGCAGGTCCTTAGTGAGCTCCTTTGTCTTAGCCACGACTGTCCACAAACCAACTGCAGAGAGCTGCTGTTTTTCTCCTGTTGAGTTGATTAAAACAGCTGTTCCCAATGAATCAGGGTAATTAGGATGCTTTAAAACAGCTTGGACTATTTGGAATGGTATAGAACTTTGGATTTTCCCATATACTGTGACAGTTTTCAAAGGGTATGAATAATTTTGGACATGCCACTTTTTGTTCAAATGTGTATAAAAGCTGAGAAATACTTTTTCCCACAATGATGCCTCTTGTACATCATCGTGTTATCTCCTGGGAGATGCCTGTGTCGTTTCAAGGCAAAAATATAACTTCTGGTTAAATAAAAGTAAATTTAAGTCAAACTTTGACAGGGGTATGAATACTTTCGGGCATGACTGTATATGTATGTATATATACACACACACACACACACACACACACACAGACACGCACTATTTCATCTCTGTATATATATTTGTATATTTGTATTCTGTACCTTTTTTTTTTGCTTATATTTCTATATTTTCATTTTTATATTCTATTCTTTAACTTAAATGTAACTTATTCTATTTTTATTTTATTTTTCTTTTGCACTTTACTTCATTAAGTTAAGGTTTAGTTAAGTTTAAATGTAGATTTTTATTGTATAGCTTGATGTGAGCAGACTGTCAAAAAAGCATTTCACTGCAAGTTATACTGTGTATGACTATGTATGTGACAAATAAAATTTGATTTGATTTGACTTGACATGTGCACGTCTCATTCAATAGGCATCTGTTACTGGTGTGACCATTCCAGAATGACTAGAATCAGAGCTGGGACTCAGAAAAACGAACATAGTAATAAAGACAGGGCTGAGTGCCGGCGCTGGTAAACAGGTACTACAGGCTTTCCTTCAGACGGAGCTGTGAGCTGCGACTCGGCCAGAACACAGGATGTGGGAGACGGCACATGGTGCAACACGTGATGGAACACATTAGTGTAAGCTTTTCTAAGCTCAGATTAGTGTTGTGACACTCCCCTCTGCCACACACACACACAAACACACACAAACACACACAAACACACAAACACCTTTTGTTCTATTTTTGAGTGCAGGTATGAGTGTAGCAGTGATGCACCCGCCAGTATGAATTGTTGTGTAGGCGAGTTTTCCCCAAAACTGATCAGCACACAGTAGAGTTAGTATACTGCTCTGGCATCACCACATTATTCCAGATTTATTTACACATACATACACTAATATATATATAGAGAGAATCCATGAGGAGAACTTGAGATGTTCTAATGATGAACACAGTGATGGAGAACCTCCACCACTTTCTGTAGGAGTGTAATTATTAGTGTTTATTCTAATATTAGTATATAAACTCTTGCTGCCCAGATCAGCAGATCTACTCTACTATCTGTAATAATTGTTATTTGGCTGGACAGTCCAGTCCTATGCTAATGCATACATTATAATATGCAGATTACATAACCATCAAATCAGCAGCGAATGACCACAGAGTTCTGCTCTCCAATGATCTGCAGTCGAGATCAGCAAACCTGACCACACACCCCAGGACGTACGCAGTGAAGGAACTGTTTACGATGATAACTCCTGTGTTTGGAGTACAAATTCTTTGCATTTTGGATTTCCCAGATGTCCACTGCTGGGAACCTGATGTTTTCTGCATTTTCCGCTGTTTCTCCAACAACACGGTCCTGATTGCATCGGCTGCCGCTCCTCTGCTTTTAGCCTCAGTAACAGCTGGCTTAAAAAACAGCCATCTAAATCAGAGCAGCCGTGATCAGACGGGTATCGGTTAACAGGTTTTCCTGAGACGCCTCTTGTTTGTTGAGTAATTGGTTCTGTAGCAATGCTTTCCATTGGACAGTGTCCAAAGTCCATTGTTAAAAGGGAGGCTTGTTTAAAGAGCACAGTGTGTCCTTGACTACCCTGTGAGGCAGTTCCACGGATGCAGCCATAACAGGAATCTAAATGAGCAGTTGGAGTGTCTCCACCTGCCCAGTGTGTTTACCACGAGGAGAGGCAGCTGCTTCCATTCGTTCCAACCGAGCTCGGTTCTTCAGACTAGCTCACCGACAAGATCTCACTACTTTCTTCAGATTGAGAAGCTCGTTTCTCCTTTTTACTGGATTTATGTTCAGCTGCATCTGATCTGATGAGATCTGGAGCTTGATAATAATAATAATGATAATAAATAAAAATGATATATATATTTATTTATAGATGTATTTTTTAATATAGCACACAGAGGTCTGGTACAATTATATGTAAAGTTCTAAACCTGAGCAGGAAATTTTTTAAACATTGGCTATATGTGAGCCCCCCCCCCCTCCCCTTAATTCCCATCGAACACCTAGTTTATCTGATCAGTCCTTCACTGCAGAACTGAACAAATCCACACAGGCTCTGGAGACGTTCACAGAACCACCAAGCAGGGTCCGTATTTATTTCAGTGAGGGTCGACACTTCCAGCCCCTTAAAAGAACAGGGTACTACTCACAGGGTAGACTCCTCCGGACAGAGCTTTTCCCAAAACCACCAAGTCCGGACGCACAGCCTCATGGTCCACAGCCAGCCTGCGGCCCGTCCGAGCCAAACCCGTCTGAACCTCGTCAGCAATGAATAGAACCTGTAAATACACACACACACACACACACACACATCACAATCAAAGCGTCTCCACAATTCAGCATTTAATCTGAAACCCCTTTGAGAGAGCGCACCACAGTGGAGAGGGGATCAGGTGTGAGGTGAAAAATATTAGAATTTACTTCTAATTTAAAACATGTGCTCCTAATTTGCATAAAGTTATGTTCTACTTTTTCACATCCCTGACTCCGCCCACTTTGAGCTACCTACTGCCCATGTTTGTGCTGCCTTTTTGTTACTGGAAATCCCCAGCTTTCATTTAAAAAAAAAAAAAAAAAAAAAAAAAGGAAGTGGGCTGCTTTGCCCCCAGACCGCAGAGTAAATCATAGCCTCCCCATAAAGCATGTCGAGGTGTTCTGTAATCTCTCAGACACTGTAGGGGTCACTTATCTAGAACATCTGGCTTAAGTTTCGCTTTAACAAAGAAAACTAAACTTTATTATTCATATTCAATATTTATTATATTATCCACAGACCGGGTCACGGCTCTGGGGAACATCATGCAGATGCAGGTAAAAACTCTGGATACTTGCTGTTCTTTCCATCACCCAGAACTTCAGAACTCGTCTGATAAGAACTCCACTAGTTCTGCAGTTTGCCCCAATATGCTCCCAATGTTCCCCAGGCACAGGGTGTGTGTGTGTGTGTGGTTACAGCAGAAGTGAACAGGTTTGTTACTCACATTGTGTTTAGTGCAGAGCTCGCGCACTTTGGTCAAGTAACCTGGGTCAGGGACCAGAACTCCAGCTTCACCCTGGATGGGCTCCACCATGAAGGCAGCCACATTAGGATCCTGCAAAGCTTTCTATACACACACACACACACACACACACACACACACACACACACACACACACACACATCAATAAAGCCCTGATCTCAGAAGAACCGTTAGACTAGGTGAATGGATGGACAGAGGAAGAGCAGCGATACCTCCAGGGCAGGGAGGTCATTGTAGGGCACCAGCTCGAATCCAGGCATGAATGGACCGAAACCATCGTAACTGCTGGGGTCAGTAGAACTGGAGATGGCTGCCATCGTACGGCCCCAGAAATTACCCTCTGCACAGAGAGAGAGAGAGAGAGAGAGAGAGAGAGAGAGAGAGAGAGAGAGAGAGAGAGAGAAAGGGGGGGACTTACATGGACTTTCCAGAACATCAGGAAACATTAGACATAATGGGTCATTCGGCCAAAGTAGAGACCATTCAAATTAACTCTATATAACATTAGAATAAACCCAAATAAACAAAGGCAGTGGTCAGTGAGAGTGTCTACCTATAATTAACTCTATATAACATTAGAATAAACCCAAATAAACATAAAGTCAGTGGTCAGAGTGTCTACCTGTAATTAACTCTATATAACATTAGAATAAACCCAAATAAACATAAAGTCAGCGGTCAGTGAGAGCGTCTACCTGTAATTAACTCTATATAACATTAGAATAAACCCAAATAAACAGAAAGTCAGTGGTCAGTGAGTGTCTACCTGTAATTAACTCTATATAACATTAGAATAAACCCAAATAAACATAAAGTCAGCGGTCAGTGAGAGTGTCTACCTGTAATTAACTCTATATAACATTAGAATAAACCCAAATAAACATAAAGTCAGCGGTCAGTGAGAGCGTCTACCTGTAATTAACTCTATATAACATTAGAATAAACCCAAATAAACATAAAGTCAGCGGTCAGTGAGAGCGTCTACCTGTAATTAACTCTATATAACATTAGAATAAACCCAAATAAACATAAAGTCAGTGGTCAGTGAGAGCGTCTACCTGTAATTAACTCTATATAACATTAGAATAAACCCAAATAAACATAAAGTCAGTGGTCAGTGAGAGTGTCTACCTGTAATGAACGCTATATAACATTAGAATAAACCCAAATAAACATCATAAGGTCAGTGGTCAGCCTGATTTACTGTAATGAAGAACTGGCTGGATAAACTAGCACTTAGATGGGAACTGGAAATACAGGCCTTCACCCAGATGAGCACTGCTAATGGCTAAGCTAACACACACTACAATCTATAATATTCCACTTCACGCACACTGGCTAAAATGTTACTTATCCTGACAAACACCCACGAGTACACATTCATCAAAAGAGGATCTTTAACTTCACTGTGGTTAAAGACGAATACTTGCCTGCAAAGATGATCTTTGCCTGATACTTGGGAACGCCCTTCACAGTGTAGGCCCATTTACGCGCCAGCTTGCAGGCGGTCTCTCCACCCTCAACACCTACAGGATTCAACACAAGAGGAACGTTAAAATACCATCGGAAATCTTAACGCCAACTGTTTCCAAGGTTAGACCACACAGATTAAACAGTGGAAGTACTCCAGTCCACATTCTAGAAAAAAATCCTGTAGTATTACTTGTCCAGAAATGCATGTGTACAGCGGTCAAAGAATTTAGTTTTTTACAGCAGTGGAGTAGAAGCAAATTACACTCCCCAACTGTAGAGGGAGCCCAAGAGCATGACATGCCAATTCTTGTGTAATGCTGCTTTAAAGAAAGGAGGAGACGTAAGGGCTAACAGACCTGTGTTCATGGGGAGGACTTTGTCGTAGCCGAACAGGGTGGTGATGTACTCCTCGTAGGCTCCCAGGACGTCATTGTAGAAGGCTCTAGAGGTCAGGGTGAGCTTGGAGGCCTGGGCGTTTAGGGCGGCGATGATTCTGGGGTGGCAGTGGCCCTGGTTGACCGCGCTGTACGCACTGAGGAAGTCATAATACCGGCGGCCCTCGACGTCCCACAAGTAGATGCCTGAGACGGACAAGAGCGTCACATGTTTACACACTGTACTGTACCTATAGAAGGGCAGTGGGTGTCAGCCTGGTGAGCGGGCTGCGTACTGACCCTCTCCTCTCTCCAGGGCCACAGGTAGAGGGTGGTAATTGTGCGCTCCGTATCGCTCCTCACGAGCGTACACTTCCTCTGAGGAGAGCTGACGCTCCTCACGCTTTGCCCGGGACGCCACCGAAGAGGCTGTCCGTGTCCCAGAATGCACTGCACGGCTCAGGGAGGGGGCGACATAGCCCAGGCGGGTCAGACGAGTCAGCATGCCCTGCATTTCTGAACAGAGAAGGACAAGTTGGTGGTCAATGAGAGGAAGCACAAGGTAGGGGTTTCTGATAAAGTGGCCAGTGAGTGTTTGTAGGCTTTATTAAAGGAGTAGGGTAACAGTCCTGTTCTGATGTTCTACAATGAGTCGCACTCTGGATTACAGTAATTACAGTGGTATTTCAGTAGGGAGTAATGAGTAAAGTTCACCCTGTACTCAGAGTTGGGTTTCAGTGATCCACCTTTACAACAGGCACAACCGCTGCATTGTCCTTATAGTACAGTCCAGAAAAAGCGCTGAGTCATGGTGATACAAACACTGCCAGGAAAAATGGACAAGCGTAAGAACACTTTGACCAGAACCAAACTGTGATGTTCTAGACAATGACTGGGTCAGAACATCTCCAGAACATCAGCAAGCAGATCTTGTTGGGTGTTCCCAGTATGCAGTGGTCCATAAAAGGACAACCGCTGAACCGGCGACAGGGTCATGGGCACCCAAAACTCACTGATGCTCATGGAGGCTCCGCCCACCTCACAACTTGCAGGACTTACAGGACCTCCTGCTAACATTAGTCTTGGTGCCAGAGACCACAGCAGGACACCTTCAGAGGTCTTGTGGAGTCCATGCCTTGATGGGTCAGAGCAGTTTTGGCGACATGAGAAGAATCTACACAACATTAGACATGTGGTTTTAATGTTATGGCTGATCGGTTAATATTCATTGTATCACCATAGTAAAGACGTCTGCTTTCTGTGGGACAACCCAACACGGTATGAAAGGAGAGATTTCAGAAAAGGCCATTTTCATCACCCCAACATCACCTGTTTACAATACATACACTGGTTATGATCACTATATGGACAAAAGTATTGGGACACCTGCTCATTCATTGCTTCTTTGGAAATCAAAAGTATTAAAAACAGTTTCTCCTGCTTTTACAGGACTTAAATGATCTGCTGCTAACATCCGTCTTGGTGCCAGAGACCACAGCAGGACACCTCCGTAGGTCTTGTAGAGTTCCTTCCTCAATTAGTTAGAACTGTTTTGGCAATGATAGGTGGGTGGTTTTAATGTTGTGGCCGTTGAGTTGAAGCACAAAGTCAGTGTTTCTAATAAAGTGGCCAGTGAGCGGAAGCACAAGCCTAGTGTTTCTAATAAAGCGGCCAGCGAGTGGACGCACAAGCCTAGTGTTTCTAATAAAGCGGCCAGAGAGTGGACGCACAAGCCTAGTGTTTCTAATAAAGCGGCCAGTGAGTGAAAGCACAAGGTCTGTGTTTCCAATAAAGTGGCCATTGAGTGGACGCACAAGGTAGGTATTTCCAATAAAGTGGCCATTGAGTGGACGCACAAGGTAGGTATTTCCAATAAAGTGGCCAGTGAGTGGACGCACAAGGTCTGTGTTTCCAATAAAGTGGCCAGTGAGTGGACGCACAAGCCTAGTGTTTCCAATAAAGTGGCCAGTGAGTGGACGCACAAGCCTAGTGTTTCTAATAAAGTGGCCAGTGAGTGGACGCACAAGCTTAGTGTTTCTAATAAAGTGGCCAGTGAGTGGACGCACAAGCCTAGTGTTTCTAATAAAGTGGCCAGTGAGTGGACGCACTTTAATCTTCTGGGTCATGGCCTACAAGCTTTCCGAATTTTCTTTCCCCTGAAAGAGCCAGCGTTCCCCACAGCACTGAAACGGGCATAAGTGCCATCCTGCATACCAGCAAATCCCATTCATACACCCCACAATAGGCCCTTTCAGCAGGCCTGAACCGGCCTCCTATTAGATCTAATCCCCTGCCAATCAGCATTCAGCCACACAGCAGGAGCGTAGATCTGCTAGGTGAGCACTCGCGGCACAATGCAGCGCTATCGCTAAACCAAGAACAGGCCCTAAAGGCCGAGCAGGGAGATGATGCAACACTGCGAAACCCGCGGGCTTTCAGAACAGCGGTCCGAAGCTCAGTCCGGTGTGAGGAGCGGAGTCTGATGGACGGAACTCAACCCCATCTTCCACATCACTGATTAAATATGCAGGCAGGAAAAAGCAGCTCAGCCCAGATCAGGTTACAGCGTGAAGAACCGGCTGCCCGTCACTCACTGCCGCGGCGGCGGCAACCGGTTACACTCCCGGCTTTGATCCCAACTCCTCTGAAGAGCCTCCTTAGCAACCACAGCTGTACCAACATCTCTGAATGTTAAAAAAAACCATCAGTTTTTATTATTTAAGTGCCTGACTTACTCCATACACGCCACGCTACACTATCTGTCCAAAAGTTTGTAGACACCTGCTCCTCCAGAGTTACTTTGGAAATGCAATAATAGAACAATATAAGGGGGCTTGTGTTCCTTTGCTGCAGAAACAGCCTCTACTCTTCTGCAAAGGCCTTACAGAAGATTTTGGAATATTGCTGCAAGGATCTGATGGCGTTCGATCATGAGTGCCTTAGTGAGGTCAGGTACTGATAATGGAGGATTAGTTATAGATCAAAAATACCACTCAGACTTATCCCAGAGGTGTGGTCAGCACAGCACAGCTAAACGCCTGTGTCAGTATTAGACACACACACACACACACACTATATATTTTTTTATATTATCATTATAATATTTTATATTAAATAAAAATAAACATAAATAAAAATAAATAAATAAATAATAAATAAAAATAACTAATAAAACACATTTGTCCTCTACAGTACTGTTGAGTTATGCAGTGTATGGTCTTTTGGTATGCTGTGGTCTGGCTTTTCATATTTACACGCTGCGTTCCCACAGCAGGCAAATATAATATGCAAATCTGCTTTACTGCCCAAACCTGACCCAGTCTGCCGAGCATGTTCAGGATGAGTGCAGAACAAATTCAATCATTTTTGAAAATTAAATTCATTAAAGGCCAGATTTATTAACTTATTCACTTTAATGCCATTCAATCAACTTTATTTATGCTTATACAAAGTCTGAATTAATTTATTTATTAATATTAACTCACTCAGTTACTGCCAGCTAGTAGTGAACCAACACTAACTATTAAAGCTAATGTTGTTTATGTTATTAATTGAGAGTTAACTATATTAAATCTAACTAATTTACTTTTTTGTAAATATTATTATTATTATTATTATTATTATTATGACTTTTCTTTATTAATCCTAATTTATTTACTTTACTAAAGCTACTTAAAACGAACCCCTGATTTCACACAGCTGCTGGTTCCTACACTGTAAGACATGAAACTGTTTCTGGTGTAAAACTGTGTGCTGTGTGCTTTAGTTTATTAAATTTAAATATTACTGTGTTTAACTGACAGTGTTTATTTGAGTTGAATGAAGGTATTAAATAGTTTGTTACCAAATGAAGCTTTTTTCAGGTCTTCCTCCTCAGCCCGACTCTGAACTGGTTAATCTCCACTTGTTTTACACACTGACTGACTGACTGACTGACTGACTGAGACTCCTCCAGCTACTCCCGACTGTCCTCTGACCGGACACCTCCTCATACAGCTGCACGCCTCCTCAGCTGAGGAGCACCCTCTGGAGAGGAAGATTAAACAGTTACAGACTCTGACGTCAACGGCCTTCTATGAATCCGTGTGCTTACGCCGTGTGATGGACCTTTTGACCTTAGCGTGGGCAGCGCCCTCTCCGCTGCTCTGGATTGGCCTATTAAAATTGGTCAGGGGAAGCCGATAGGCTACTGTGCGCTACCTCCTCACACACACCCCGCTTTTCCAGCCAGCAGCTAAATAAAGACTAGCAAACACTGGCACACGTGGACACACACACACACACACACACACACACACACACACACACACACACACACACACACACACACACACACACACACTTTACTGTTAGATACAGATCTGGAACAGACCGAACTGTGGTAGTTACATTTATAAATGTCCAGAGTTCAATATTTTATTATAATTTAAATAAATTACTAAACTATTTAAAAATAATGAAAGCTAAATTAAATAAATGACTTGTTTTAATACGTCCCATAAGTCTGAGGTCCAATCAGCTACATTCAACTATACTGTGTCTTACTATACAGAGCAGTACCTCTCTATAATTGGTGTAAAAGGTGTTTTTTTCTCATTTATTTGCACAAAAGTGGAAAATCTCATCCAGAAAGCCTCGCCAGGACTGTTCCAACTGCCTGGACACTTCAACTGCTGGTCTGAGCCAACTACAGCCATCCAGCTGCTGTCCTTGGGAGCCGTTATACTGTCTGGATATCTAAAAAAATAAATCAATACTGGCTGGTTAATAAATAATTGAATGATGCATGAATTAAACATTTATAAGTAATAACAGTTAATTCCTGTATTTTCATTTTATATTAAAAAGAGAATATTTGATGTACATATTATTATTTATTGTTTTAGCTGTTCAGCATTAATCAAGTCCTCTCCAGCTGTTCTCTTTACCAACACGGCTGATCATTAACCTGCAATCACCAATACTCATCATACCAGTTACCTGACCTGCTGAGAGGTATTCTATAATCATCCAATCACCACACTGCAAACGGTTCGGTTTTACTGTCCTGCACCGAAGTGGTGGAACGAACTTCCCCTGGGTGTCCGAACAGCAGAGTCCAACACTCGCTGTCCTCAAACCCAGACTGAAGACCCTCCTCTTCTGAGAGTACTCAGGCGAAGAGAAGAGTACTATGGTCTCCATATTGACTTGTGTTTAGTAGAGTCTAAGATTAGAGGATCTGAATTTGAGTCTATTTAAACTAGCTGAGGTTCTTCTTCAGTAAACAGTGGAGATCTTCTCTAAGTCGCTCTGGAGAAGAGCGTCTGCTAAATGCCTTAAATGTAAATGTAAATAGAAGGAGGAACAGAGCATCTGAGAAAAATTATAAATAATTACAACTCTGAGAATATTGGAAAACTTCTTGGAAAATCTCTTACAGCTGTTCTTGAGAAAAGTCCTCCTTCAGCAACTGTTCCTAAGAAGATTTGAAAATTTCTTCGTAAAATCCACCAACGCAGTTTTAGCAAAGTTTCTGACGTTCTCCAGGGTCTCTTATTAGCGAGGTGTTGAGTTTAGGATGAAATGGGGATCATCATTATAAGAGCAGAGCTGAACGATTCTGCTCTTTAAAACACACCAGGGATCTGACCCAGACCTTCTGTTAGGACTTACCTGTTAGGAAGATACTGGACAGTAAGTCTGGAAGTCTGGGTTAGATTTATGAAGCGCGTTAAAAGCAGAAGAACCCCAATAAGTCCTAAATGAGAAACACTGGAGAGTCAGAATCTTCGGTGAAGCTGCGTGAGCGGGTCTCGGACCAGTTAGTGAGGGAGGCCCATTCTCGTGAACTTTTAAAGGCTTCTCGTATTGATTTTTAAATTCAATTATTAGTTTATGAAGCACTACATGGTCTTGCACCAGACTACCTCACTGACATGCTTTTTAGCCACAACGCTCCAAAACGCTGGAACAACCTTCCAACTGATGCAAGAGAAGCTCAAAACACTGAAACCTTTAAGCGCAAACTAAAAACCTATTTATTCAGTCTGGCTTTTATGTCATGTTATCTCTTAGTCTTAAAATCCATTCTTATATACTTTCATTTTTTCTGTTTTTATTATTTGCAATATTTTAATGTTTCATTTTTTTCTATTTTATTTTTTTATTTAGTAATTTTGTTTGATTTTGTTTTCATTATTTAACCTTATCATCTTAATTATGTACCTTTTCTTTTTATATGAAATATTAAATTTTATTATTATTATTATTTTTATGCCTTCTCTTTATCCTATCCTTATTTTGTCAACCACTTGTAAAGCACCTTGAATTACAGTTTAATTGATTTCAAGTTTAACTGACTGAACTTCTTGATGTTTGTAGGTTGACCTGTAACCTAGCAACAACCAGAAACCGACAGAAATGTTCTGGCCAATAGGGAGCTTGAGGGAAGGAGGCTGTGGAGAAGAAGGAACTATGAACACCACCACCACCAAACCCAAACTCAGGTGTGTCTCAGTCACAGCGAAGGAGTCTCTTCACGTGCCGGCTCGGAGGACGGCCTGTTTCTATGTTTGCAGCATGGCGCCGACGTTCCACCTCAACAGAACCCATTACAGATCACAGCTGTCCTTCTTCTTCACTGCTGTGATGAAACTCTTCTTCCTCATCAGGTTTTGCTTCTGAAAATCTAATAAATATCTCAGATATCTCTCAGAACTGTGGACGAATCACTGAAACACTCAAGGTCAAGCTGTGACGGGACATACTGGCCTTCTGCCTATGCCCACAGCACACCAGAGCAAATATATCTCACGCCACGGCCTGACCCTGAGGGCACCATTGTACCACCCCAGACGCCCATCAGCCATAACATTGAGCATCGTGAAGATCCCACTCCCGTCGCTAAAACAGCTGACCCACCCAGGCACGGACGGCCTGTGGTATCCGGACACCATCAGATATCCTGCTATAGAAGTTGTGAGGTGGGCGGGACCTCCATGAGCATCAATGAGCATCAATGTCTGACCCAGGTAGGTCTGACCCAGGTATGTCCCAACCCAAAACATCAGTTTCTTTGGTTCAGATAAAATGTTCTCATGGGGTGTCCGAATATTATTTACATGACTGTGGCTATTTTTGGCGTAGGTGGCGTAGGTGTCCGTGATCTCACATTTCTCGCAGCTTGGCTGATCTAGTCATCCCAGGCAACCAAATCTGCTCCATCACATGAATATTAAACCTTACATAACATCCGGCAGGGTGCTCACAGTTCCCCTTTTAGCTGAAGCCTGTACAGTAAGTACAGTATGCATGACCGTACATAGGAACTAACCTGCCTTCATATCTGGGTTTTACCCCAAATTTAACCTCAGAAGAGGTACAACACCCTTCCAGGCCTTGACTGGACTCTTGTGCCTGCCTGTCGAGCAGATTTCTGCAAGGGAAAAACTAGTAAGCAGGCTTATTATTACAACCCTCCGTTCCACCTTAAATGGTGCAGCAGCGCCATTCTGACGCCTCCGGCGTCAGAATGGCGCTGCTGCACCATTTAAGGTGGAACGGACCAATTACAAAATGCAGTGCTAAAAAGCTAACCTCCATCCCCTTATCCTCCACAACACCTTTACCGATTCTAAAACTGACGTTTAAACTCTCATCAGCCTCCTAGACGTTAAAAAAAATCAACACCCAGCCCAATGCTGGAGGTTTCCGGAGGTAGCCCGCAGCCTCCGCCGATGTAAGCCGACCGAGGCGGCGCCCATGCGGGCAGAATCAGCAGCTGCGCACCGCTCCATCATCTTGAACATTACTGCAGATTTCCACCTAAAGGAGGCGAAATAACCCTCACATACGGTCCAAACAACCCCTAACAGAGCTTATTTAAGTGTAGGCACAGTATTAAGTGACCCTGCTTTACCGTAAACCAGCTCAGAGTGGGGGGTGATCCTTCCTTGTCCAGCCGCGGAGAGTGGGTGCGCTGCAGGCCAACGTGGCTGTGTGTCTGCGCGCCGCCCGTCGCATGGTGCTTTTATAGGCTGCTGTTGCATCATCTGTAAAACCCCTTTAGGGTGTATTCGGTGTGCTGTGGTCATTTTATTATTTATTTTAGAAAAAATAATTAATTACACTCATTAATAACAATTCAGCTTGCTGTTTTTAAAATGCATTCTTGATATTAGTATTATTAGACCATAATTATGGATTTAATGCTAGTACTTAATACTGGATATTAAAATCACCAGCAACTTCACTGTAGATTTTAATATTGCTTTAAATCTAGATATGAAATTAATTGTAAAATAATCGTGGTCATTAATATTGTTGAGATGTTTACTAGAATTTATCATTGATATATTGGATATGAATATTACTAGACCTTTAGTGTAGGTGTTAATAATATTGGAACTTCATTCTGGGTATTAATATTATTTTAATTTAATTCTGAATATTAACGTTATGAGACCTTTATCATGTGTATTAATGCTGTTAGATGTATTATATAGTAACTTTGAATATTATTAGATTATATTATATATGTTATTCATTTAATATTAATGATGAAACTTTTATATTAATAATATTCAGATTAAATGCTGTAAATAAATGTTATTCAATTTAATTATAGATATATATACAAAACATCATACTGAATATTAATTATGATTATTATTATTTCTGCTTTCACGTTTTAGAATAATATAATGTTTGTCTTTTAAATGTTTTTATTTTTTATATTTTATTCTATATTTATATTCTATATTCTTTAGCTTTGTATACTTTTTTATCTTTATATAATATTTAAAATTATTTTATTTGATCTTTTTTTCAGTACATAATACTGCATATTAATGATAAATTATATTATGTCTGTTTTAAATTTTAGAAAAATGTAATGCTTTTGTTTAATAATGTATTTTATCATTTTTTATCTTTATATTTGGACAGCTTTTATACATTTTATATATTTAAAGCTGTGAAATTACATAATTTTTATCAGAACATTATACTGAATATTAATTTTAAATTGTATTATGTCTGCTTTCTCACTTTAGAATAATAAAAATAGAATAATAATTTGTCATTCATAGCATTATTTTTTATATTTATATTTTTATCTTATTATATGTATCTTTTATTTGTTTAAAGTGAAAGTACACCGAGCACACAATGTACAAAAATAAAATAAAATAAATTTTGTTTTTTATTATATATTAATTGTATATATTATAAAAGCTGCGAGACTCGAAACTGCAGATCTGCTTAAACTACATTTCCCAGAAATCTCAGTCTCTGCCCATGCGCACGCGCAGCTGTCACCATGGCCGACGACAAGTGGACGGAGTGTGTGAGAAGTCTGAAGGGAGTGATTTTGGACATGTGCGGAGTGCTGTACGACAGCGGAGAGGGAGGCGGGGAGCCTATCGCGGGATCGGTGGAAGCGGTGGACAGGTGATAAACGGTGACCTGCAGCTCGAGCCGAGTAAACAGAGGCAGAACTGAGGACTGTCTGGACGGGAGGGGGCGCTCCAAACGGCATAAGCAGCCTGCCTAGTGCACTTAAAAGGGAGCTTAGACGCACTGCAGCCTTTTTATTATGCTGAGGAAGGGTCAGTGTGGTGTTCATTAGACAGCAGACGGACGTCTAAGAGCCAGGGGCCATATTCACTGTCCCCTACATGTGAGTATAGAGAGCACTGTTATGGATGACAGGTAATGCATCCGGGTACTTTGCCCTTGCATAATGCCCCGCCCCTTTTTAGCATCAGTCAACAGACGCCAGGGACGACCAGCACCGCACCCCAGCGATGTGAGCGGAGAGCGTCATCCATCTATCCGCCCCGGCTGCCGATGGGTAGCAGCATGACCGGGATTCGAACCAGCGACCCTCTGATCATAGACAGTTCCATTTATTGATCAATGTAATCAACAATCTTTCCAATTTGGCGTCTCCAATAGGATTGGGTTTGTTCTCATCCAAAAGGGGGCGTGGTCTTTTTAACGACAGGGAGGTTCAACAACGTAACGAAGGGTTTCGGACGCCTCGTTATGCACGTTAGTTAGAGTGTGAATCATCAATCCGAACAATGCAATGGATTATGGGTATTATGGATATTATTCCATGTCCACTAGGGTACATTGTTCGTACACTACTTTTTGTGGTGCATTGTGGGATTGCTGACATTTTTTGCACACTTTTTTAAAAAGACGTCACTAGAAAATGGCAGAAACTTCAAAGTAGTGCACTAGATAGTGAACAGGGACCAATTTTGAACACAGCTTATGAAGATATGTGTTAACACAAGGTCAGCTCTGTTAGCCGTTTAGCTTAGCTGTTCTTTATGTGATTTAATGGCCTAGCTGGTGTATCCTGACCAATTAGCAGCTGTAGTACAGCAGGGAACAACACCACCTTCTCTGATGAAGACGAGGGTTCGAGTCCTCAGCCTGGGAAACAGTAAGGGTTCTTGGACGAGTCAACGAGTCTGATGGACCAGCTTGGTCAGGTTGCTTGTGCTGGTGGACCCACTAAACAGCTAGCCGTTTCCAGCAGGCTAGTAGCCTATGCTAAGAAGTATCACAGCTCAGCGCTGGCAGTCTGTGGTCAGACAGTCCTGCTCTGTTGCATATCCATATTCATATCTGTGGTTAATAGAAGTTAATAGAACGGTTCTGTTTGAGGGGGAACGCTCATTCTAGATTCTAGAGAAACTCAGATTAGTCAGAACCTCTCAGACAGTTATTACACCTGAAGGTTATGAATGCTAGGAGAGTTCATACAGAGCTTATTAATTTCCCACTGCCAGCAAGCTGAATATAGAAAGGCTTCAGTGACTGGAAGAGCTGGAATGCTGGTGTCATTAGTTCGGACTAAGTTTGGAAAACGGCGTACACACAACAGGTGTATTTTGGTCAGCATTGATATTCACAGTTATTTAATTACTGAACATCTTGTATATATTGAAGTTGTCTTTAAAAGTGAAGTTAATATTTAAATATAATGGAATTGAAAAAATACAATAATATGATATTAAAATAAAAAGATAAAGAAGAAAATAAAGATAAATATGTCACGGTATGATGGAGCTTGTAAGGGGACATACTTCATATATATTTATATTTTAGGATATTTATTAAAAGAAAACAAAAACAGAATAAACAAGTGTAGAAGAAAACAATCTAAACACAGACTAACAGAAGCTACAAACAAAACAGGCAAGCAAACCTACCAAGTACTGAGACTGACCAAGAAAACAGAAACAGAACAAAGATACTGAGGAGGAGACTAACAAAAACCAAACCAACAGGTTAAGCAAAGACAAACAGAAGCCAGACACACAGAAGCCAGACACACAGAAGCCAGACACACAGACAGACAGACAAACAGAAGCCAGCCAGACAGACAGAAGCCAGACACACAGACAGACAGAAGCCAGACACACAGACGGAAGCCAGACACACAGACAGACAGACAAACAGAAGCCAGCCAGACAGACAGAAGCCAGACACACAGACAGACAGAAGCCAGACACACAGACGGAAGCCAGACACACAGACAGACAGACAAACAGAAGCCAGCCAGACAGACAGAAGCCAGACACACAGACAGACAGAAGCCAGACACACAGACGGAAGCCAGACACACAGACAGACAGAAGCCAGGCAACAGACAGAAGCCGGACAGACAGAAGCCGGACAGACAGACAGAAGCCAGACAGACAGACAGAAGCCAGACACACAGACAAAACCAGACACACAGACAGACAGAAGCCAGACACACAGACAGACAGAAGCCAGACACACAGACAGAAGCCAGACACACAGACAAAACCAGACACACAGACAGACAGAAGCCAGACACACAAACAGACAGAAGCCAGACACACAGACGGAAGCCAGACACACAGACAGACAGAAGCCAGGCAACAGACAGAAGCCGGACAGACAGACAAAAGCCAGACAGACAAAAGCCAGCCAGACGGATGCCAGACACACAGACGGATGCCAGACACACAGACAGAAGCCAGACAGACAGAAGCCAGACACACAGACAGAAGCCAGACAGACAGACAGAAGCCAGACAAACAGACAGAAGCCAGACAGACAGACAGAAGCCAGACAAACAGACAGACGCCAGACAAACAGACAGAAGCCAGGCAAACATAAGCCAGACAGACAGACAGAAGCCAGACACACAGACAGACAGATGTCAGACACACAGACAGAAGCCAGACACACAGACAGACAGAAGCCAGACAAACAGACAGAAGCCAGGCAAACATAAGCCAGACAGACAGACAGACAGAAGCCAGACACACAGACAGACAGATGTCAGACACACAGACAGAAGCCAGACAGACAGACAGAAGCCAGACAAACAGACAGAAGCCAGACAGACAGACAGACAGAAGCCTGACACACAGACAGAAGCCAGGCAAACAGAAGCCAGACAAACAGACAGAAGCCAGGCAAACAGAAGCCAGACACACAGACAGAAGCCAGGTAAACAGACAGACAAAAGCCAGACAGCCAAAAAACAGCCAGACGGATGTCAGACACACAGACAGAAGCCAGACAGCCAAAAGCCAGACACACAGACAGAAGCCAGACAGACAGACAGAAGCCGGACAGACAGACAGACAGACAGAAGCCAGCCAGATAGACAGACAGACAGACAGAAGCCGGACAGACAGACATAAACATGCACAAGACCAAACAGGGGAAGGCTGAAACAAAGGGGTACTTATACACAGGGACAACAAGGAACACCTAAGACTAACAAGGGGGCGTGGCTAGTGAGAAGACACAGGTGGGAACACTGACGAACAGGCGGGAC
Source organism: Salminus brasiliensis (assembly GCF_030463535.1). Classification (NCBI taxonomy): domain Eukaryota; kingdom Metazoa; phylum Chordata; class Actinopteri; order Characiformes; family Bryconidae; genus Salminus; species Salminus brasiliensis. The sequence goes on from NC_132899.1 coordinate 1,517,204, forward strand.
TAGGACTGACAAACAAGCAGAGCCATGTGATTGAGAGAACATGGTGAGACCAAAATATAATTTAATACAAAATTAAGATTAAGATCATTGGATGCATCCAAAAAAAAATTGGAGCTTTCAGCCTCCTGGTGGAGGGATACATGCTGCAGGGTGTAATACGGATAAAAGTAGTCCCTAAAGAAAACTGGATTACCATCATCATCATCATCATCATCATTATCCCATATAAGACTCGTGTAGCTGCACTGGTGGGTTTGGACAGGAGATAAATTATGGGCTGTTTCTGTGTTGTTGTAGTCATGGCGACAGACGCCTGCTTCCATTCACCTCCACTGTACAGAGATCAGTGGCAGTGGTGGCTCAGCGGTTAGAGCGCCGGGATATTGATAACAGGGTTGTGGGTTCGATTCCCGGGCTCGGCAAGCTGCCACTGTTGGGCCCTTGAGCAAGGCCCTTTACCCTCTCTGCTCCCCGGGCGCTGGAGTTGGCTGCCCACCGCTCTGGGTGTGTGTGTGTACTCACTGCCCCTATCACATGTGTGTGTGTGAGTGTGTGTTCACTACCAGATGGGTTAAATGCGGAGGACACATTTCGCTGTACAGTGTACAGTGACAAATACGTGCACCTTTACCTTTACTTATCAGAGTGGGTCAGTTTCTCTGCAGTGAGGCTCAGTTCACTGTCTTTACCGCAGGCTCAGGGCTTCTGACCTGCAGCTCCGTTTCTGCACCAACGAGACTCAGGCCACGCGGGAGAGGTTTGTGGAGAAGCTCCGTCGGATGGGCTTCGAGATCAGTGCCAGCGAGGTGTTCCCTCCTGCCCCGGCTGTGGTGTCCGTCCTGAAACAGCGTGGCCTCCGACCCCACCTGCTGGTGCACGATGGTACGTCACAACAACCTGACACTCTGCCTGAGGAGATCCATCATACTGACCATGACACTTCTAGGAATAGGGGCTCCATCTGTGCCCCCCCCCCCCTACAAGAACCGTAAACTATTGAGTTTCCCTCATAGAGAACATATGGTTCTGTATGTATACACCAGTAGATTTACTGAAGTTTCAAGTTTCAGGTTTATTTGTCATTTGCACATCATGTCAGGACATTTATGCATTGAAATGCTTGTGCTGAGGCTCAGGTTGATGCTCTACAGGAGGACAAAATTATATACATACTAACATATTAAAATAAAATTATATAAAAATTATATTAAATAAATACAAAATACACAGAATATACAAAGACAGGAGGGATCTGTAGAAATTCTCTGATATGTACATTTATGAGAGTGTCTATCTGTAATTAACTATATAACATTAGAATAAACCCAAATAAACATAAAGTCAGTGGTCAGAGTGTCTACCTGTAATTAACTCTATATAACATTAGAATAAACCCAAATAAACATAAAGTCAGTGGTCAGTGAGAGTGTCTACCTGTAATTAACTCTATATAACATTAGAATAAACCCAAATAAACATAAAGTCAGTGGTCAGTGAGAGTGTCTACCTGTAATAAACTCTATATAACATTAGCATAAACCCAAATAAACAGAAAGTCAGTGGTCAGTGAGAGTGTCTACCTGTAATTAACTCTATATAACATTAGAATAAACCCAAATAAACATAAAGTCAGTGGTCAGTGAGAGTGTCTACCTGTAATAAACTCTATATAACATTAGAATAAACCCAAATAAACATAAAGTCAGCGGTCAGTGAGTGTCTACCTATAATTAACTCTATATAACATTAGCATAAACCCAAATAAACAGAAAGTCAGTGGTCAGTGAGAGCGTCTACCTGTAATTAACTCTATATAACATTAGAATAAACCCAAACAAACATAAAGTCAGCGGTCAGTGAGAGTGTCTACCTGTAATAAACTCTATATAACATTAGAATAAACCCAAATAAACATAAAGTCAGCGGTCAGTGAGAGTGTCTACCTGTAATTAACTCTATATAACATTAGAATAAACCCAAATAAACATAAAGTCAGTGGTCAGTGAGAGTGTCTACCTGTAATTAACTCTATATAACATTAGAATAAACCCAAATAAACATAAAGTCAGTGGTCAGTGAGAGTGTCTGCCTGTAATTAACTATATATAACATTAGAATAAACCCAAATAAACATAAAGTCAGTGGTCAGTGAGAGTGTCTACCTGTAATTAACTCTATATAACATTAGAATAAACCCAAATAAACATAAAGTCAGCGGTCAGTGAGAGTGTCTACCTGTAATTAACTCTATATAACATTAGAATAAACCCAAATAAACATAAAGTCAGCGTTCAGTGAGAGTCTACCTGTAATTAACTCTATATAACATTAGAATTAACCCAAATAGACAGAAAGTCAGTGGTCAGTGAGAGTGTCTACCTGTAATTAACTCTATATAACATTAGAATAAACCCAAATAAACATAAAGTCAGTGGTCAGTGAGAGTGTCTACCTGTAATTAACTCTATATAACATTAGAATAAACCCAAATAAACATAAAGTCAGTGGTCAGTGAGAGTGTCTACCTGTAATTAACTATATATAACATTAGAATAAACCCAAATAAACATAAAGTCAGTGGTCAGTGAGAGTGTCTACCTGTAATTAACTCTATATAACATTAGAATTAACCCAAATAAACATAAAGTCAGTGGTCAGTGAGAGCGTCTACCTGTAATTAACTCTATATAACATTAGAATAAACCCAAAAAACATAAAGTCAGTGGTCAGTGAGAGTGTCTACCTGTAATTAACTCTATATAACATTAGAATTAACCCAAATAAACACAGTCAGTGGTCAGTGAGAGCGTCTACCTGTAATTAACTCTATATAACATTAGAATAAACCCAAATAAACATAAAGTCAGTGGTCAGTGAGAGCGTCTACCTGTAATTAACTCTATATAACATTAGAATAAACCCAAAAAACATAAAGTCAGTGGTCAGTGAGAGTGTCTACCTGTAATTAACTCTATATAACATTAGAATTAACCCAAATAAACACAGTCAGTGGTCAGTGAGAGCGTCTACCTGTAATTAACTCTATATAACATTAGAATAAACCCAAATAAACATAAAGTCAGTGTTCAGTGAGAGTGTCTACCTGTAATTAACTATATATAACATTAGAATAAACCCAAATAAACATAAAGTCAGTGGTCAGTGAGAGTGTCTACCTGTAATTAACTCTATATAACATTAGAATAAACCCAAATAAACATAAAGTCAGCGGTCAGTGAGAGTGTCTACCTGTAATTAACTCTATATAACATTAGAATAAACCCAAATAAACATAAAGTCAGTGTTCAGTGAGAGTCTACCTGTAATTAACTCTATATAACATTAGAATTAACCCAAATAGACAGAAAGTCAGTGGTCAGTGAGAGTGTCTACCTGTAATTAACTCTATATAACATTAGAATAAACCCAAATAAACATAAAGTCAGTGGTCAGTGAGAGTGTCTACCTGTAATTAACTCTATATAACATTAGAATAAACCCAAATAAACATAAAGTCAGTGGTCAGTGAGAGTGTCTACCTGTAATTAACTATATATAACATTAGAATAAACCCAAATAAACATAAAGTCAGTGGTCAGTGAGAGTGTCTACCTGTAATTAACTCTATATAACATTAGAATTAACCCAAATAAACATAAAGTCAGTGGTCAGTGAGAGCGTCTACCTGTAATTAACTCTATATAACATTAGAATAAACCCAAAAAACATAAAGTCAGTGGTCAGTGAGAGTGTCTACCTGTAATTAACTCTATATAACATTAGAATTAACCCAAATAAACACAGTCAGTGGTCAGTGAGAGCGTCTACCTGTAATTAACTCTATATAACATTAGAATAAACCCAAATAAACATAAAGTCAGTGGTCAGTGAGAGCGTCTACCTGTAATTAACTCTATATAACATTAGAATAAACCCAAAAAACATAAAGTCAGTGGTCAGTGAGAGTGTCTACCTGTAATTAACTCTATATAACATTAGAATTAACCCAAATAAACACAGTCAGTGGTCAGTGAGAGCGTCTACCTGTAATTAACTCTATATAACATTAGAATAAACCCAAATAAACATAAAGTCAGTGTTCAGTGAGAGTGTCTACCTGTAATTAACTCTATATAACATTAGAATAAACTCAAATAAACATAAAGTCAGCGGTCAGTGAGAGTGTCTACCTGTAATTAACTCTATATAACATTAGAATAAACCCAAATAAACATAAAGTCAGTGGTCGGTGAGAGTGTCTACCTGTAATTAACTCTATATAACATTAGAATAAACCCAAATAAACATAAAGTCAGTGTTCAGTGAGAGTGTCTACCTGTAATTAACTCTATATAACATTAGAATAAACCCAAATAAACATAAAGTCAGCGGTCAGTGAGTGTCTACCTGTAATTAACTCTATATAACATTAGCATGAACCCAAATAAACAGAAAGTCAGTAGTCAGTGAGTGTCTACCTGTAATTAACTCTATATAACATTAGAATAAACCCAAATAAACAGAAAGTCAGTGGTCAGTGAGAGCGTCTACCTGTAATTAACTCTATATAACATTAGAATAAACCCAAACAAACATAAAGTCAGCGGTCAGTGAGAGTGTCTACCTGTAATTAACTCTATATAACATTAGAATAAACCCAAATAAACATAAAGTCAGCGGTCAGTGAGAGTGTCTACCTGTAATTAACTCTATATAACATTAGAATAAACCCAAATAAACATGTGGTTAGTGAGAGTGTCTACCTGTAATTAACTCTATATAACATTAGAATAAACCCAAATAAACATAAAGTCAGTGGTCAGTGAGAGTGTCTACCTGTAATTAACTCTATATAACATTAGAATAAACCCAAATAAACATAAAGTCAGTGGTCAGTGAGAGTGTCTACCTGTAATTAACTCTATATAACATTAGAATAAACCCAAATAAACATAAAGTCAGTGGTCAGTGAGAGTGTCTACCTGTAATTAACTCTATATAACATTAGAATTAACCCAAATAAACATAAAGTCAGTGGTCAGTGAGAGTGTCTACCTGTAATTAACTCTATATAACATTAGAATAAACCCAAATAAACATAAAGTCAGTGGTCGGTGAGAGTGTCTACCTGTAATTAACTCTATATAACATTAGAATAAACCCAAATAAACATAAAGTCAGTGTTCAGTGAGAGTGTCTACCTGTAATTAACTCTATATAACATTAGAATAAACTCAAATAAACATAAAGTCAGCGGTCAGTGAGAGTGTCTACCTGTAATTAACTCTATATAACATTAGAATAAACCCAAATAAACATAAAGTCAGTGGTCGGTGAGAGTGTCTACCTGTAATTAACTCTATATAACATTAGAATAAACCCAAATAAACATAAAGTCAGTGGTCAGTGAGAGTGTCTACCTGTTTTCTTACCTTTGAATGAGTCTGAAATGTGTTCATATGTAGACATGTTGTTTATTGAAGCCTCATTACCATAAATCTGCTGAAGCTGAGTTGGTGAAAGAGGGGGAATCAGTGAGTCTGTTTTTCAGCTCTTAAACATGACAAGGCGGCCGAGTCCAGGCAAGTCCTGTGCAGTCCAAACACTGTAACACCAGTCATACCATGTCTTTAGTGTGTGTGTGTGTGTGTGTGTGTGTGTGTGTGTGTGTGTGTGGTTGCAGACTTGGTGCCAGAGTTTGACAGTGTGGATAAGAGCAATCCGAACTGCGTGGTCATTGGAGACGCTGCAGATC
>NC_132899.1:1530458-1552958 GCF_030463535.1 Salminus brasiliensis
CTAAATGTAGATATTGTGATATACACTGAGGAGGCGGAGCTACAGTCTCTCATTAGGGTGAATATTAATAACGCTCTAAATGTAGGTATTGTGATAAACACTGAGGAGGAGGAGCTACAGTCTCTCATTAGGGTGAATATTAATAACGCTCTAAATGTAGGTATTGTGATATACACTGAGGAGGCGGAGCTACAGTCTCTCATTAGGGTGAATATTAATAACGCTCTAAATGTAGGTATTGTGATATACTCTGAGGAGGAGGAGCTACAGTCTCTCATTAGGGTGAATATTAATAACGCTCTAAATGTAGGTATTGTGATAAACACTGAGGAGGCGGAGCTACAGTCTCTCATTAGGGTGAATATTAATAACGCTCTAAATGTAGGTATTGTGATATACACTGAGGAGGCGGAGCTACAGTCTCTCATTAGGGTGAATATTAATAACTCTCTAAATGTAGGTACTGTGATATACACTGAGGGGGTGGAGCTACAGTCTCTCATTAGGGTGAATATTAATAACGCTCTAAATGTAGGTATTGTGATATACACTGAGGAGGCGGAGCTACAGTCTCTCATTAGGGTGAATATTAATAACGCTCTAAATGTAGGTATTGTGATATACACTGAGGAGGCGGAGCTACAGTCTCTCATTAGGGTGAATATTAATAACGCTCTAAATGTAGGTATTGTGATATACACTGAGGAGGCGGAGCTACAGTCTCTCATTAGGGTGAATATTAATAACGCTCTAAATGTAGGTATTGTGATATACACTGAGGAGGCGGAGCTACAGTCTCTCATTAGGGTGAATATTAATAACGCTCTAAATGTAGGTATTGTGATATACACTGAGGAGGCGGAGCTACAGTCTCTCATTAGGGTGAATATTAATAATGCTCTAAATGTAGGTATTGTGATATACACTGAGGAGGCGGAGCTACAGTCTCTCATTAGGGTGAATATTAATAATGCTCTAAATGTAGGTATTGTGATATACACTGAGGAGGCGGAGCTACAGTCTCTCATTAGGGTGAATATTAATAACGCTCTAAATGTAGGTATTGTGATATACACTGAGGAGGCGGAGCTACAGTCTCTCATTAGGGTGAATATTAATAACGCTCTAAATGTAGGTATTGTGATATACACTGAGGAGGCGGAGCTACAGTCTCTAAATGGAGGTGAATGGAGGTTTTCAGACAGTCTGCAGAGATCCTGCTTGTCACATTAGTTTACATTCACCTTCAGTCTCTTCAAACACTGTGAGTCAGCACCTGGAAAGCAGCACATCTGTCAGCGACTGGGAGGAATGTTGGTAGAACATCAGTCTGCACTACCGCTAAGTGGCGTGGGTGGAATTAGCTACTGTGAAGCTCTGAAGGTGAAGTTCTCTGAATACATAAACAGTGCAGATTATACTCAGCAACATGTGTTCCATATAGTGCTGAAACAGGGTTCTTTGGTAGTGGAACGTATACAGAAGGATTATGCTATATATCGTGGTTATGTGCATTACAGTGTTTAAAGCAGAGGCCAGGCGTATTTTAGAGGATCGGGTATCGGCTATTTTAATCCCAGTCCAGTTCCAAATCTTTGTTGTAACCACAGTGTTCAGAGCGCCATCTGCTGTCCTTCAGACCCCACCACTGGACATTACCCTCAGCCGGCTGCTGCAGCAGCAGTGGGGACGTTCTCAGAAGGTAAATAGAGGAGTTGAGGTTCTGCAGTGTGGAGCTATTTTACAGTGGAACCTGAAAACAGACCATAATATCTGACCCTTTATAAAACCATCACTGAAATGCTCTGTTTTACCAGCGGGAGAACCGGAGAACCGCTCACTCACCTTTCTCTGTTTATAAACCAGCACTGAAGAACCCGCTCAGAACCGAGTGGAGGCTAACGCTAATGCTAACACACACTATAAACCAGTTACTACACACCAGTAGACCAACAACAACCACAGATACCAGTCCAGAGTGTGTACCACCACACACACACACACACACACACACACACACACACACACACACACACACACAGGAAGTGATCAGACTGCAGTGTGTAAAGGAGCTGGGAGCTGATTGGTCAGGGAGGAGATCAGACTGGATTATCAGATATTAAACACTATAAAACATAATTTTAAGATTTTAAGTCTCGACTAAACTAAATCAGTCAGTCCAGAACGTCTGATTATAGAATCTGATCCTGAAAATAAAGAGATTTTACTGATCAGATTAATCAGCAGCTCGTCTGATCTAAACTGTGGAGCTGGATTATTATTTATACACACAGGAAGTGATCAGACTGCAGTGTTGTAAAGGAGCTGGGAGCTGATTGGTCAGGGAGGAGATCAGACTGGATTATCAGATATTAAACACTATAAAACATCATTTTAAGAAAAGTCTCGACTAAACTAAATCAGTCAGTCCAGAACGTCTGATTATAGAATCTGATCCTGAAAATAAAGAGATTTTACTGATCAGATCAGCAGCTCGTCTGATCTAAACTGTGGAGCTGGATTATTATTTATACACACAGAGAGAGATCAGATCAGATCAGTATCGGCTGATACTCAGGCATGTTTACTACAGTGCACTTCGGTCTTTCGCTGGCTTGTATTTGTGCTTTCTGAAGTTTATTCCAGTCTAATCCCAAATCTGAAGCTTCAGAAGATAGAGCTACAGTCTCTTCCTGAACTCCAGCGAGGTGGAGCTACAGGGGAGGGTCTTCTGGGACTGGATTCTGACTAACGGTCTGTGTGGGAACTGGGAAAGCGTGGAGAACGGCCTGTTATACGGGAATATGTGGCGTATAAGCAGAAGTGATTCACTGTGTGTGTCTGAGCAGCATGTGGGGTCTCAGTACAGCGTGTCACTCACTAGGTTATGTTACACTCTGTGTGGACACATTATTCACTCACCTGGATGAATACACACGCACACACACACACACAGTCATTGCCTGTGTGTATTACACTCAATGGCTGGTCTGTGTAAATGCATCCGAGTGTTTCCTGAGAGGTTCCAGCCTCGGAGTGTCTGAAGGGATTCAGAGGTTTATGAAGGTGAGCAGATGGAGGAGAATGAGGGAAGCACCACGCTGGTGTTGAAGTGATTGGTGTTGGGGTTGTTTGTTTAACCTCCAGTAGAAAAGCACCGACCAATAGAACAGGACGCTCTGGAGCTGCCATGATCACATGACCCTAAGGTCACCATGCTGCCTAATGCCAGGCCTAAAGCCCCCCAGCATTGAGGAGCTGTGGAGCAGTGGAAGAGCTGTGTTCTCTGGAATGATGGCGGTGGAGCTCCATCCAGTACGTGATCTAGAACTAATCGTCAGTACACTATTAGGGTTCTACAGTACTGAATATGGGTTGTGTAACTCATAACAATCGTGGAACCCCTTTCCATGCTCTAGAGAACCATCTACAAAAGATTTTCCATCAATGCAAAGAAGCCAGGCCTTTTAACCAGGCCAGAAACACGTTTTACACATCCACATGGTCCTTTGGGTTGTCAGGGTTCTATATAGAACCATTGCCTTTACTAAAGAACCCTTGAAAGTGCTTGATGCTTCAAGGGTTCCTGTGGCATCTGGCCCTGTTGTGAAGTTGTGAGGTGGGCGGAGCCTCCATGAGCACCAGTGAGCCTTGGATGCCAATGACCCTGTCACTGGTTCACTGGTTGTCCTTCCTTGGAGCACTTTTGGTAGGTACTGACCCCTGCATACCGGGAGAGAACACCCCACAAGACCTGCTTGCTGGTGTTCTGGAGATGTTCTGACCCAGTCATTATCTAGAACATCACAGTCTGGTTCTTCTGGTCGAAGTGTCTCAGATTCTTACGCTTGTCTATATTGCTTCCTGCTTCATCACCTTCATCACCTTCAAGACCTGACTGTTCTTCACTCACTGCCTAATATGTAGATCCAGCCCTGGACAGACAGGAGACACTGGACCCAGATCATCAGTGTTGGTCACTTCAGCTGCCGGTGGTTTTAATGATATGGCTGATGTGTGTAATATCATGGTTAGGAAGATATCATTTTAGGCTGTACCGTGTAGCAGCTTCCTTCAGGTGGCCCACAGAGCTTGTTTTGACCCATACGGCTGTTTTATGAGTCTGCCGGTCATCTTAATAAGCTTCAGTAAGTCTCATTCTCAGACTCTGCTGAGTTCATGATGGATCTCGGACCGTAAATACCAGCGGGATGACACTACTTCAGCCCAGGGCTGGGGTTTTCCAAAAGAGAGGCTCTTTACTGTGAGCGGTGTTAATGTGACACAGGCTGTCTGTTTCCAGTCTGACCCATCCTCACTGGAGCCGTGTTTACAGCTGGAGCCGTCGTTTCACATCACATTCATTCTCTCATAGAAAGCTACAAAGCAAAAGCACAGAACCTCCCTCCTCACCCCTACTCTAGTACATCAGCCTTGCTTCGGTAGCGTTGCACTGAAGCTATGAGGCTAATTTAGTAAAAAAGCTCCAGCCATTACAGTTTCAATTAGCACGCCTATATCATCACATACTGTATTTACCTTAACCAACAACTAGGGCTGGGCGAGATGGTAAAAATACTGTATCACCATATTTAAAGACTTTTATCACTGCTTTTCATGGCTTTTAGAGAAATGTTTTTTTGGGGAGGAGGGGGGGGGGCACTATAGACCCCTGTGGTACGGCCTAAGCTTTCGGTCTTTGTTTTCCTTCCATTACTTTTACTTTTCTACTTGAAGTGGTTCTGAAACCAGTACTTTTACACTTTTACTGGAGTAAAAAGCTTCAGTTGATACTTCAGCTTCTATAGAAGTCTTTTAAAACCTAGTATCTCCACTCACTTCTACTTGAGTCATGCATGTGAAGACTTTTGACACCTTGGTTATTTTATGCTATATATTTTTTATTTAATTGACATTAATTTGTAGAAATATGTTACTTAGACATTAAATAGTTTATTTTAGTAATTTATATTATTAAATTGTATTGAACATGATTTCATTCTTATTTAAGCAGTACAATGGGGAAATATCCAAGAGGGTGAATACTTTCTATAGGCACTGTATGGTGTTTTTTAGCTTTTCACTAACAGTATTTAGTCCATTATTCTCTGGGTCTGTTTGCTTTATTGGTATTCAGCTCTTTTCTCTAGTGTTCAACGCTGCCATAGCAGTATTTAGCCAAGGCTAATTTATTTGTATTGCTTATTTTTTACACACTGGCACAATACACAATTCATAGTTACATTTCAAACATCAGAATAATAAAATAGTGAGATCTAGACTTAATTAAGATTTAATTAGATTAAATTAAAATATTAATTAAAAGGCCAGTTCCAGGCAGAGGCCTAGACTTAAGAACAGCTCTGCTCTCGGGAGACGGTTTCATTATTTGACACCATAATAACTACATGTTGCTTCTCACCGGTTTGGTTCTAACCCTGGGCACCAGTAGCTGACCGGCCCCTGGTGACCTGGGAGACCTACTGGGCTCATATACTTCCAGCAGCGGTAAGTTTGGTTTGAGACCTTTCAGTGACTTATAAACAGTTATGATAGCTATATACAGCGGGGCAAAAAGTATTTAGTCAGCCACTGATTGTGTAAGTTCTCCTACTTAGAAAGATGAGAGAGGTCTGTAATTGGAAAACGTGGAAAACAAGAGGGTGAACCTAGGACTGGAGGTTGAGCTGGGGGACCAGCTACTGAGCAAGAACGGCTAGGCCGACCAAACCTGGAACCGCAGCGAGCTGCCGTGAGCTGAGATGGGGGTTGGCAGTAACTCCTGGCCGTGAGCGAGCGTGCCTCGCTGATGACTTGATTGGCAGGGTGACCTGCTCCTGAACGTGGAAGCCGAGCTTAAGCTGACCTTAACACACCGCTAGATGTACGGGGAACCTTTCAGGCGACCTCAAAGTTCCAAACGATATCATTTTAGGCACTGAATGGCGGTGTCGAGGCTTCTTAAATACCCCCAGTCCCAGGTGAAACTCATGAACCAAATCCACATGAATCGACACAATGAACCAAACATGAACATAAACGAGGAGGAAGTCCTTATTTGGGCCTGTGGGCGGCGGTTGGCACAGACCTCTCTCATCTTTCTTAGTAGGAGAACCTGTACAATCAGTGGCTGACTAAATACTTTTTTGCCCCACTGTACAATAATAGTTTATTGGTAGCCGGAGCAATGAGTTGAGGATGGGAGTAATGTGTATTCCTGCTGCTGCATTATGAATATACTGTAACTGTCGGACTGTGCAGGAGACCAGCCTGCTAGAAACAGTCTCCTGCAGCCGTGTCTAGACGTCCGGTACATCTGTAACTGTAGCTCAGCAGTATTTACTCTCCTGTCCCCTCCAGTAACTCTGTTCTACAGCAGTCTGGGTGGATGGATGTGAGCCGTCTCTCTCTCTCTCTCTCTCTCTCTCCTGTACTCTAGTACACACTCTCTTCCTGATAATGTAAATATATGTGATGGAGGAAGTGGTGTGAATCTGCTGACCGTTGGGGAGATGTAAAGCTGGGTGCTGGTTCAGTGAAGCTTGGGGATTGGGGTGAGAAACGCAGCTGTTGCCACAGCAGCCAGATTCTGAGCAGGCCTCAGCCTCCAGGAGGGCCGAGCGCTGGGGTCCGGCTTCAAAGAAAGCAGAAACCAGAATATAGAGGGAAAGAGCAGCTTTCCTGTCCTCCTCCAGACAAGCTCAGCTTAGAGACACAGGCCAGATGAACTTCACACACACACACACACACACACACACACACACACACACACACACACACACACACACACACACATCAAAAGAGCCTAAAATATGTACTCATTTAATCAGCCCTTCCTGTGTGTATATTACAGTAGGTCATGTAGGGTAAACACACCTATCTTAGCCCGCCAAAATCTACAAGAAGACCCTGATTCCCACAGCATAAGTGAGATTAAAATATGAATCTGTTGTACAGTAATATTTATAATAATTGGCATTTAACGTAAAGATATACCTTTATATATTACGGTGATAGACCTATTTACAAGATTAGATGTATCTTTAATAGTAAATAAAAGTCTGGCTGTGCTTAATGCGAAGTGCCACCTGTTCCAAATGAGCTCACAGCAATGCATTTGATTAAAAACAGCTGTTTATTAAAAATATTATAATAAAAATAACTAAACCACTAAAATCAGCAACAGAGCCATTAAGCATTCAGTTCACAGTGGAGTAAACTAATTGTGCTGTGTGGTATTAACTAGATTTCAAAACAACTAGGTTTTAAATATATAATAAATACAGTAATATATTGCATTTTGTAAATTATTGTATTAAAGTATAAATCAGGAATATATGTTTTTCACTGCAGCTGTGTGATCAATAAGAAGTAATTCAAATAGATCAAACTGAATAGAATTCCAAGGAATCCCCTACAAGATTGAAGACTTAACAAAAAATTATTTCACCATATCAAACCAATGAACCCCTTCACACTCCAGACCTTTTGTAGTAGTTTGTAATAACACTTTTGGCCCACTGGCGGACCATAGGCTGTTTAAGTGGTTAAAGGTGGGGCAGTGGAGGTTCAGCGGTAAGAGCTCCTGGCTATTGATCACAGGGTTGTAGGTTCAATACCTATATCTCCTAGGGGCAGTGGTGGCTTCTGGGCAGTGGTGCTCAGCGGTTAGAGCTCCGGGCTATTGATCACAGGGTTGTGGGTTCAATACCCGGGCTCGGCAAGCTGCCACTGTTGAGATCATGGTTGGAGAGGATTATTCTGGAGGAGTCTGTCTGATTTAAACCTCAGTTGAAGTGAGGGGTGAAGAAGATCACCATCATGGTCAGATCCAGAGAGCTCTCTGAGGCCTTCAGAAAGAAGGGTGGAGATGCAGAGGAGTCTGGGAATGGGTTTAAACAGATCTCAGAACAGTTAGAAATCAGCCGTTCTCCACCAATCCTAAAATGTCATCACAGGATGTACAGGTGGCTCTCACCACAGCTGATGTCAGAGTATGCTGTTAACAGCAGAAGATCCTTGAGGAACTTTTGGCGTTTCTTCAGTTTGAAACTGAACTTACTAAAAACCTTTTCTTGAAGGTTCCTCAAAGCACCTTAAGAGGTTTCTCCACAGTTTCAAATTGAAGAACCTCTGGAGGATCTTATACATTTAAAAGTTTAACAGTGTACAGTACCTACCATCAGAAATAGACCAAAAAAGCTAGATCTTCATGGGAGGAGTGAAGCCTTACTGTCAAACAAAAAACTTCAGGGCAAGACTGAAGTTCTCCAGAGAGCATCTAGACCGAGACCAGGACATCTGGAACAATGAGCTTCGGACAAACGAATCCAAAGCTGAATTATTTGGACGCAGTAACAGAGGACAGGTTTGGCGTAAACCAGACCCAGCATTTCAGCACAGGAACCCAGATCAGCTGAGAAACATGGAGGTGGAATGGAGGTGGAGATGTCAGGGTTTAGGGCTGCAGTAGGGCCTGGAGGGCTCTCCAACATGGAATCCAGGTCTTTATTGTTGAGGGGGTAAAGGCGTGTGTGTGTGTGTGTGTGTGTGTGTGTGTGTGTGTGTGTGTGTGTGTCAGTGCTTGTGTTCTCTGAGGACTGTTTAAGATTACTCTATAATAAAGCAGCTGAAGGCTAATGGCTAATGGCTAATGGCTCCTGCTGCATGTGGAGATGAGGGAGATTTTCTTCAGTGGAGAACCCACTTTCCCACAGCCAGCTTTAACCCCCGTTCTCCGTCTGAGCCCCCATCCCGTGAGACTCCTAATGTGGAGAGGGAGGTTTTTTTAAAGTGAGCTAAACAAAGGCTCTCTGAAAACAGCAGCACTTTAAAGCTGAACACGGTCTGCCCCCTCATTCATCAGTCATTCCTGATCTCAACCTGCCCCTCTCTGAGCAGTTCCACCCCCAGGGCCTAGACAGTGAAGCTGGTACTAGATAAGTGCTCGTACTCTGAGGAGACCAGGGGGAACTGTGGGTTAGCAGTGTGTAAGACTAGCCTGGCTGCCTTTCAGCTGGGTCCTGCCTGACTGGCCCAGCAGTACAATACAGTCACACAGTAAGCGCTGTGGACATCATAGTAACTACTTAGCAACCATCATAGCAACCATCTGGAATATCATAGATTAGCAATGATTAGCAACAGCATGCTAGCCATTTGGGGGGGAAAAATAGCAACCGCCTAGGAATTTCATCCATAGCAACCACTTAAAAAAGAATAGCAACCACCTAGTAACTCCATAGCAGCCACTTAGCAACAGCATACCAACCACTTAAAAAGAATAGCAACCACCTAGTAACTCCATAGCAACCATATGGAAAACCATAGCAAATTATTAGCAACAGCATACTAGCCATTTGGGGGAAAAATAGCAACTGCCAAGGAACCACTTAGCAACAGCATACCAACCTCCTAAACAAAGAATAGCAACCACCTAGTAACTCCATAGCAACCACTTAGCAACAGCATACCAACCTCCTAAAAAAAAGAACAGCAACTGCCTAGTAACCACTTGAAAGAATAGCTCCATAGCAGCCACTTAGCAACAGCATCCTCAAAAACAGAATAGCAACTCCCTAGAAACTCCATAGCAACCATATGGAATACCATAGCAAATGATTAGCAACAGCATACTAGCCATTTGGGGGAAAATAGCAACTGCCAAGGAACTCCATAGTAACCACTTAGCAACAGCATACCAACCTCCTAAACAAAGAATAGCAACCACCTAGTAACTCCATAGCAACCACTTAGCAACAGCATACCAACCTCCAAAAAAAAAGAATAGCAACTGCCTAGGAACCACTGGAATACCATAGCAACCACTTAAACAAGAATAGTAATGGCCTAGCAACTCAATAGAAACCATGTGAAACACCATAGTAACCACTTAGCGTCTACTTGGAAACGGCTTAGCAATTCTATCATAACCACCTGGAATATCATACCAAATACTTGAAAAAGAATAGCAACCACCTAGTAACTCCATTGCAACCACTTAGCAACTCCATAGCAACCACCTGGAAAACTGTAACAACTGCTTAGCAACAGCATACAAACTAATTATAACTGGCTAGCAACTTACAACCACCATATCAACCACTTGAAAAAGAATAGCAACTGCCTAACAACTCCATAGCAACCACCTGGAATAACATAGCAATTGCTTACAGCAGTTTGCACAAAGCTCACTGGTGGGATATAGGCATCCCCTCTCTGTCAGCTCGTAGCGTTGGCCTCGTATCTCCAGTGTCTGATCAGCTTTGAGGTCTGACTGTCTTTGTCTGAACGGGGTCTTTAATGACCTCTCGACCTCATTGGGTGGGAGCTGGTGTTTGTATTTGGGGTCATTTGTAGCTTGTTTGCGTGTGTAATTAATAGACAGTTGGGAGGAAGCTGCCCTTGCCTGCTGATCTGAGACCAGTTTCCTTGTGTTTCAGTGTTAGCATCTGTTTAGGAGCCGCTACAGTGCTGTGTGAAGTCAGGCAGGGGGCAGGCAGTGTGTGTCCCTGCCAGGCCCAATCCTCTTATCTTCAAGGGCCTGCCTCAGAACAGCGGGACACACACAGGACGCCTCACTTTGATGCACTGTTAGCGGAAGACACCCTCGTGTGCTGATCCTAGACTAACCGCTGCATCTCTAGCGTAATGGGAGAGATTAAGGCCTAGACTGACCCGGGACCAGTGTTAGAAGGCAGAGCCTTTGAAGCCCCGTGAGAGCAGCCAGAGGAAAGGCTGCTTGGGGAGGTGAACTTTGCCTAACCGTGGTAATGACGTGGGCATCCGCCATGAGAGTGAGGCTGAGCTGAGCTAGCAGCAGTGCTACACTCCATTAACTTCTCCAAACAGCAGCCTCTCTCCTCTGATTGGGGAAAGGAAATGGTGGGTAGCCTCCTGTAGCGATGGGGTCACTCCCTCCTGCTGGACCATTCACTCCCATGACCACATCTGGCCTTCGGAGGAACGCTCAGCGCAGGAAGAGGACTTCATTATTTTCTGAACCGTGTTCGATTTGCACAGCTAGAGGCTCACAGATTATACTGTAAGTAAAAAGGGTTCTATATAGTGCTGAAAATGGGGTTCTCTGACCTTTTTGCGTGTTATATAGAGCCATCTGCACCAGTTGTGAAGAAACCTAGCAGAGGCGTCCGAGTGGTTTCTGGTGCGCTATATAGAAGATCTGCAGCAATTGTGAAACCAAGGCATCATCCACCTATGCATACCCAAAACCAGCTATATCTATCCTCGAACCGTAGCCATACCACCCAGACCATCCAAACACAACATACCAACAACCCATAACCAGCCATACCCATCTATATTCATACTCCTCCATACCTGTCCTTACCTATACCCATACCCATTCATTACCATCTATACCATCCATTCCTTTACACATCAATAGCATCCAAATACTCATCCATACTCATACCATCCATACTCATACCATCCATACTAATACCATCCATACTCATACCATCCATACTAATACCATCCATACTAATACCAAACATACTCATACCATCCATACTAATACCATCCATACTCATACCATCCATACTAATACCCATCCATACTAATACCATCCATACTCATACCATCCATACTAATACCAAACATACTCATACCATCCATACTCACACCAAACATACTCATACCCATCCATACTCATACCATCCATACTCACACCAAACATACTCATACCCATCCATACTCATACCATCCATACTCACACCAAACATACTCATACCCATCCATACTCATACCATCCATACTCACACCATCCATACTCATACCCATCCATACTCATACCCATCCATACTCATACCCATCCATACTAATACCATCCATACTCATACCATCCATACTCACACCAAACATACTCATACCCATCCATACTCATACCATCCATACTCATACCATCCATACTAATACCATCCATACTCATACCATCCATACTCACACCAAACATACTCATACCCATCCATACTCATACCATCCATACTCACACCATCCATACTCATACCATCCATACTCATACCATCCATACTCATACCCATCCATACTCATACCCATCCATACTCATACCCATCCATACTCACACCATCCATACTCATACCAAACATACGCATACCCATCCATACTCACACCATCCATACTCATACCCATCAATACTAATACCATCCATACTCACACCAAACATACTCATACCCATCCATACTCATACCCATCCATACTCATACCCATCCATACTCATACCAAACATACTCATACCCATCCATACTAATACCATCCATACTAATACCATCCATACTCATACCATCCATACTCATACCCATCCATACTCATACCCATCCATACTCATACCCATCCATACTCACACCATCCATACTCATACCCATCCATACTCACACCATCCATACTCATACCCATCCATACTCATACCATCCATACTCATACCCATCCATACTCACACCATCCATACTCATACCCATCCATACTCACACCATCCATACTCACACCCATCCATACTCACACCATCCATACTCATACCCATCCATACTAATACCCATATATACCTAAATGTAATCTCTACTTTCATTACATCGTATCTGTATATCAGTAAGTCTCGTAGCTCCTGTGGAAACTAAACAATCAGACTTCAAACATGTCATTCCTGATCAACTGCATTCGCAGTGGGAGAGAAACCCAAACTTTTTTTAACTAAACTATTACTTTAAGACCTACTGGCCTCTTCCAGCCAAGGTTTAGCTTTTGTTTACCCGGCACTTAATCCACATTTAGTGCTCTGTGACTGTGCACAGGAAATGGCTCAGGCCCAAGGCCACTGGCCCTCATTCTCTCGCTGTATCTCTTTTTCCCATTCCTCTATATACTCCCACTTATCCAGCTCTCGTGGCCTGTCTCGCGCTGTAGCTGCCAAAGAAAACAAGATCTAACTGCAGCGTTGCCCCGAGGGCGGCCTGTCAGAGTACCTGCAACTAACTACTGCTGATATATCACACCCCAACAGCCGGCAGACGAGAGAGAGAGAGAGAGAGAGAGAGAGAGCTCTGGATAGCGTCCTAACTATCTGTTGCAACCACCAATTACAGGATCTCTTTCTCAGCGTTGAGGAAAATCACTTAGCTCATTATTATTTACACGGATGCACATTTGAGCTAAACACGAGAAGGAACTGCTGTTTTCTGAGCCCCCGGTTTCCACATCCTGTCTGACTTCACTACTTTCTTAACATTATTAGTGCAGCTTAAGACTTTCAAGAACTTCCGGGAATGTTGATTTGTTTTATTTTTGTGAATCAATTTTGTGATCTTTTTGATTAAAAGTGTGTTTGATTGAAATAAATGGCAGAATTACATGGGCGTGGACTTGCAGACTAAGTCGGGTCATGCTGCTCGCCATCAGCAGCCGGAGTCAGAAAGAGCACAACTGGCCGTGCTCTCTCAGGGGTGGGTTGATTGCACATTCTCCTCACGCCACAACTAGTGTGATGTTGGTCAGCACAGGCGTCTGTTAGCTGCTGTATCGGAGCTGGGGATCTGACGCATTCCTCTTAGTGCGCTAGGCTACCTAGCGATGCTGCATCAGCGGCAGTTGAAAAAGAGGCGGTGGCTGGCTACTTCAGTTGGTCTTCATCCTCTTAGTTTTGGGGGCATTGTAATTCCTGTAAGTTGTGAGGTGGGACCACCATGAGCATCGGTCATCAGTTCACCAGTTGTCCTTCCTTGGGGCACTTTTGGAAGGTACTGGGAACACCCCACAAAACCTGCCTACTGATGTTCTGGAGATGTTCTGACCCAGTCATTATCTAGAACATCACAGTTTGGTTCTTCTTGTCAAAGTGTCTCAGATTCTTACGCTTGTCCATTCTTCCTGCTTCATCACCTTCATCACCTTCAAGAACTGACCGTTCTTCACTCGCTGACTGATATGAAGATCCACTCCTGGACAGACAGGAGACACTGGACCCAGATCATCAGTGTAGGTCACTTCAGCTGGCCATGGTTTTAATGTAATGGCTGGTTGGTGTATTGTGATGCAGTGAGGTTTGGCCTGATGCGTCTGGGTTTTACTCTCGACGTTCAGGTGAATTCTGAGTGTAACTGCACACCCTGTTATCGTCATCGCTAAGCAGAGTGTCAGTTTACATTTCTTCGTCCTGATTGGTTCTGGCAGTGTTATCTTTCCGCTAAGCTAATGCCAAAACCTTATCGTTTAAGAGGCGTTTCATTTACACTCCATTGTGAGTGTCTTTCCCAGTGACTGTGACTATCAGAGGGACTCCCCCACTCTCAGGAGGGAACATGGGTCTTTGCTAACTACCCCATGGCCTCGGTCATGAACACCATGATGAGGCTAAACCACTATCGGTTTACTCTTACAGCAGTAAGGGGCTGTAATTGCAAAGGAATTAGCCTAATTTTACCCCCCTATACTAAATGTAGTAAATGAGCCAAGACCTGTGCAGTGTCTGGAGTTTGGAGTTTGGAGCTTTTTTAGTTTTGCACTGGAGCTACAAAGCTAACGTAGATAACAAGTAATGCACCACTTCGCATTGTGCTGCCCTAAAGGCCTAAATCATCACACACTCTCCTCAAAACACATCGAGCTGTTGGTTATGGCACTAGTGACCTACAGTTTGAAGCTCATTGCAAGACTTGGCCTTGAAATCGAGGTCACTTCCCTGACCATCAGCCTATGATCCAGGTAAATTAATACCTTCTGCTGAGGTCTTCTATTTGCTCCACCCACTTTGATGGTATACTTAACAAGCTCGGATTTTCCCCATGACTGTTCTTCTGTTGGTGGATGTTTAGCTTTGGGGTGCAGCATCCTTTTCCATATTATTCCGTATTGATAGTTTTCCATTATATATATATATATATATATATATATAAACACATATACAATAAACCAATCAAACAAGACCAATTTAAATATCTTGACTCAACCAATAGAATAAGTGCTTTCTCCAGATTCAGCCCAAAACACCACTTTAGTACTTAGTAGAGAACCTTCTGCTGTTCTGACCTTCCGCAACCGTGATGACACCCATATTAGCCCATTCCTCCTGGGCAGCGGCCTCCAGTTTACTAATACTCTTGGGTTTGCTCCTGCTGCAGCCGCCTCCTTCACATCCCACCAAAGACTTTCTACAGGGTTAAAGTCAGGCGACCGTGACGGCCACTCCAGAATCTTCCAGGACTTCTTCTAAGACCAAGCCTAGGTGGACATTGAGCTATGCATGGGTTCATTGTCCTGTGCATCCTCTTCGCCAGTTTCTGTGTGTTCTGAAGACTGGTGTGTATTGTGGGACAACCCTGAATAGGGCTGTCAGGGGGTTGGGTCCAACTTATATGTTCCAAATAAGTAAAAATCAATAAATGATTCCCAGACAAATGTCTAAAAAGTCCAAAACATCGGGCAAATGGTGCCTGAATCCGGCTTAGGTCTAAGCTGCAAGTCTGGGTCTATATTGGGGTCTATTATTGGCAGGTTATTTCTAGGTTGAGGCCGTCTATGGAGACATGGAGAGCCCTAAACTACAGTAATACATGTCTTAACAAATAAGTGATTTGTTGAATCTTATAATTTAACTACAGCAGATTTAAAATAGAATAAAAATATCATCTTTTTGAGGGGAAGGGGGTCCTCTAGGACCAGGGTTGGGAACCTTTGGCCTAGAATAAGGAAATTTCATTCAATGCAATAATGCCTCTCTCTTTTTCGTAGCTAAGCCAGTCAGGTTGGGTGAGAAAGGCCACTGGAGTGCACCTCCCACACACTGCTGCTCAGCCAAGAGCCAGACAAAACACACCTTGAAGCTCTTATTGTCTGGGGAAAGATGAACCTGTCTCCCTCTCTCTCTCTCTTTCTGTTTCTCACCCTCTCTCACCCCTAATTTATGCCTGTGGCTATACTCGATCACTCAATTCTCTAAAGCCCCTCCGCCTCCTGACGGGTCATGCCACTGCAGATCTGTCTACACGGCCTTGCCGTTAAAAAGGCAGAAAAGGGGCGCTGAAAGGTGACGGAGCAGAAACAGCTCGACATCTGATCTGGTTTACCTGCCCTCCGCTCTGGTAGCAGTTAGCAGCCACTTCCTTTCTGTGTGCATCTACAGGAGCGTTCCTCTGCTCCGGTTCCTCTTAAAGTCTTTGTCAGATGGTTGTCTGTCTCACTTTGCTGCCGTTACAGTAAGCAGTGAAGCACAGGAACACACCTGTGTTTGCTTAGCTCTCTCTCTCTCCCTCTCTCTCTCTTCCACTCGTAAACACTCTCATATGTCACTAAAACCCTTTATATGCACACAGCCATTAATTTGCAGTGGCTGTAATCTCTCTGCGTGCTGTAACGGGCCCCCGGGACGACTCTCATTCCGGCCTGTTCTCCAGAAGCGGGCTGGGTGTTTGAGTAACAGAGCCAATCTAGGATCATACCCACATTCTCCCATTGCTAATCATATTCATTACGCCCAATAAAGGCACAACTCAACCAGACGCCGCAGTTTGGGTATTAACGGTTTACCTTTCAGTACTAACTTTTGAATCAGTGAATTTCCCAGGAAGGAATGCAGAGTGAGCTAACCTGGGCATGCTATTGTGATTCTTTAGCATTTGCCCAGAAAACAGAGCAATCTGGCAGTGTCTCGTTGGAGCTGGAGCTGTACCTGTCATTGTGAGGTATCTCAGATATGGGTATTCTGCAACTGTCAACAGTTTGGGCTGTGAAAATGATGTGATGGTGTGACTGTTTTTGAGGGCTTGAATAATATTGATGCAGTGAAAATTGATTTTACAGTTTGTTTACAATTTTATATATATATATATTATATATATATTTGAGAACCCTCATTGGAAAAGTAGATTATTTTATTTTTTGGTCATTTGTTCAGTGTTGCAGTAAGGACATATAAATATTTGTTGGGGAAAAATATTTGCATATGATTTGATTGATTTATGGACAATTCAGTAACTGTCTGTGTACATGAAATTTGAAGTCACTGGTGTTATTCTGAAGCATTTGTACAAAAAACCTTAGCAATATGAGCAAATAGAGCAAAAGTATGGGTATTCTGCAACTATGAGCAATTCAGTCCTCAATTTCTAAAAAATGTGGCTATAAACATTTGATTGCATTCAGCGGCAAGAGTGTTAGTGAGGCCAGGTCGTTGGATGATGATCACCACCCCACCTCATCATCTCAAAAGTACTGGATGGAGCTCCTCCACCATCATTTCAGAGAACACAGTTCTTCCACTGCTCCACAGCTCCTCAATGCTGGGGGGCTTTATACCCCTCTAGCCCACGCCTGGCATTATTAGGCAGCATGGAGCCAATAGGGTCATGATGTTGATCTGCTCCAGAGAGTCCTATTCTATTGGCAGTACTTCTTCTCTACAGGGACTAGACTGTGAAGTTGTGTGTGTCAGCAATCAATGGATGCAACTTAAAGTAGCTGAATGCATTCATTAAAAGGGCTGTCCACAAACTTTTGACATGTAGTGTATATTTGGTGTTAATTTGCATTTTTCCAGCAAACTGTCACTAAGAGAGGAAGAACTGATCCAGGTGGTTATGAAACGTCTAGTGAGAGTGTGTACGTCTGTGCTGGAGACTCACACACACACACACACACACACCAGCACACTAGTAGAACTGGATTGGATGTTGTGATAGACGTGGTTGAACTGGATTTCGATGTTGTGATAGCAGGCGAATGGAGGCATTGTGTGCTTGAGTGCACAGCGACATTTCTGGGTTCCTGGCCTGTTTTTATGAAGCTCTGTGGGCTGGGAGGGCAGACGCAGCTTACAGGACCACAAAAGCAGTAAGCTCCAGGCTTTGTGTGATTCTTCATCTCTCTGAGAACATGGATACAGCTCAGGTTCTCTCTTTCCAGTTACATAATGGTGCTGATGAATGGCCGGGCTTAGGAGTATGCAGTGTGCAGTGGTCAGTACCTACCAAAAGGAAGGACAATCTTGGGTCAAGGCTCATTGATACTCATGAAGGTCCAACCTCAAAACTTACAGGACTTACAGGACTTGAGGGATCTGCTGCTAACGTTAGTGATAGAAGGTGTCCAGATACCACAGCAGGACACCTTCAGAAGTCTTGTACAGTCCATAACTTGACGGATCAGAACTGTTTTGGCAGCACAAGGTGGACAGACATAATATTAGATATCAGCAGCAGCATCACTCCCACCAGCAACATCTTCACCCCCATCAGCAGCATCATCACCCCCATCAGCAGCATCATCACCCCCATCAGCAACATCATCACTCCCACCAGCAGCATCACCACCCTCATTACCGCCATTAGTAGCATCATCACCCCCACCAGCAACATCTTCACCCCCATCAGCAGCATCATCACCCCCACCAGCAGCATCATCACTCCCACCAGCATCATCACCCCCATCAGCAACATCATCACCCCCATCAGCAACATCATCACTCCCACCAGCATCATCACCCCCACCAGCAGCATCACCACCCCCACCAGCAGCATCACCACTCCCACCAGCATCATCACCCCTACCAGTAGCATCACCACCCCCACCAGCAGCATCACCACCCCCACCAGCAGCATCATCACCCCCACCAGCAGCATCATCACCCCCACCAGCAGCATCATCACTCCCACCAGCAGCATCATCACCCCCATCAGCAGCATCATCACTCCCACCACCAGCAGCATCACCCCCACCAGCATCATCACCCCAATCAGCAGCATCATCACCCCAATCAGCAGCATCATCACCCATCAGCAGCATCATCACCCCAATCAGCAGCATCATCACCCCCATCAGCAACATCATCACCCCAATCAGCAGCATCATCACCCCCATCAGCAACATCATCACCCCCATCAGCAGCATCATCACCCCAATCAGCAGCATCATCACCCCCATCAGCAGCATCACCCCCACCAGCATCATCACCCCAATCAGCAACATCATCACCCCAATCAGCAGCATCATCACCCCCATCAGCAACATCATCACCCCAATCAGCAGCATCATCACCCCCATCAGCAGCATCATCACTCCCACCAGCAGCATCATCACCCCCATCAGCAGCATCATCACTCCCACCACCAGCAGCATCACCCCCACCAGCATCATCACCCCAATCAGCAGCATCATCACCCCAATCAGCAGCATCATCACCCATCAGCAGCATCATCACCCCAATCAGCAGCATCATCACCCCCATCAGCAGCATCATCACTCCCACCAGCATCATCACCCCCATCAGCAACATCATCACCCCCATCAGCAGCATCATCACTCCCACCAGCATCATCACCCCCATCAGCAGCATCATCACCCATCAGCAGCATCATCACCCCCATCAGCAGCATCATCACTCCCACCAGCATCATCACCCCTACCAGCAGCATCACCACCCCCACCAGCAGCATCACCCCCATCAGCATCATCACTCCCACCAGCATCATCACCCCCATCAGCAGCATCATCACCCCATCAGCAACATCACCCCCATCAGCAGCATCATCACTCCCACCAGCATCATCACCCCATCAGCAACATCACCCCCATCAGCAACATCATCATTACTGACATCAGTTACATCACTGTTTTTAGAGACTCGTCTCTTTTTTCTCACTTTTCTAAACGGTCACATGCTTCACACCGCCCCTCTGCAAGGCCGCTGCTGGTAAATATTTTTCTGACACTCGTCTTGTTGTGCACGACCAATACAGTTTAGACCCAGGGTGTGGTTTATTTAAAACACTGACCACATAACAGACACATAACTGGTGCGATAAGTGAAGTGTTTCCACGCCTGCTGCTGCGTTTGATGTAACATGTCTACTGCAACCACAACTGGCAGAAGACACAGCTCGGAGCTGCTCTGGGGGCAGAGCTTCTGTTAGTGTAAGACAGCAGCAGGAATGCCACTCAAACAAACATAGCAAGTCATGGAGTCCTCTGTAAGAGGCAGAGGTTTATTCATTTAGCTTGTCTATCTATATACACTATGTGTCTATATCTATACACTACTCCAAATGTTTGCGGACACCCCTGCTAAAAAATGCATTCAGCTACTTTAAGCTGCACCCATTGCTGACACAGATGTGCAAATGCACACACATAGCTTGTCTAGTCCCTGTAGAGAAGAAGTACTGCCAATAGAATAGGACTCTCTGGAGCAGATCATCATCATGATCCTATTGGCTCCATGCTGCCTAATGCCAGGCGTGGGCTAGAGGGGTGTAAAGCCCCCCAGCATTGAGGAGCTGTGGAGCAGTGGAAGAACTGTGTTCTCTGGAATGATGGTGGTGGAGCTCCATCCAGTACTTTTGAGATGAGGTGTGGTGGTGATCATCCAACATAAATGCAATCAAATCCTCACAGCAATGTTCCCCCAAAATCTTATAGAAAGCCTTCTTCCCTGGACAGTAGAGACAGTTACTCTGATAAAAGCAGTATACACTATTTTAATAACCTTGATTTCACAATGAATGAGCATGTGTCCCAATACTTTTGTCCGTAACCCTAACGTTAACACTGATTCAAACTTTAATTCTGGTTCTAAATCTAATCCAGTCCTAATCGTAATCCTAACACTGTTCAGAAAATGTTAATAATCTGTAGTAAACAACATGTCCAAAAATATTTGGACACATTGTACTGAGCAGACTTTCGCAGTGCATTCTGACCTGTTGGACCCCAGTGTTAGCATACAGCCCTGAAGGCCAGCCTGTGTGTTATTACTGTTATCTCCTCTGTGCTCAGACTTGCTCATGACTCAGGCTTTTCTCAGCGCAGTGTCAGCGTGTGATGGCTCGGCGTGTGAAACCTCCCCGGCTGCTTTATGGGAAGGAAGCAGCTTGCCTTCCCACAGCCGCCTTCAGTCCGAGGCTCAAATTAGCACAATAGCGGCTGCCTACAGAGACAGCGCAGTTTCAGTGTTGCACCATCCCTCACCAGTTAACCTAAAGCTGCACATGAAGGGCAAACATTAGTTAGATCTGAGCCGGGTGGATGTTTTAGTCCTGGTAGGCGGAGCTTTCTTCTCATTATTCAAATTATAGCTGATTAATGAATTTTACATGTTTTTCAGATTCTTAGCTGCTATATGTACCTGCTATATGGAGTCCATGAACTAAACATGAGTCATCTTGCATGTTTAAGGTGGTAGTAGGTTCAGGTTCCTGCAGATGGCGCTGCACAAGGATGATAGGGCTTTAAATACCTGTGGGTTTGTGACGGGATTCATAGATTGGGCCTAGGAAGTAGCTGAATTTGCAGTCGTATGGAAGCGTACCATCATACGGGTCAACCGGCAGTGGCAGAAATCCCAGTCTACAACACCAGTCAGGGGGAGGAGTCTCAGAACAAACAAGGTGGTGATTGGGACTAATCACAGTCAAGAGGGAGGAGTCTCAGAACAAACAAGGTGGTGATTGGGACTAATCACAGTCAAGAGGGAGGAGTCTCAGAACAAACAAGGTGGTGATTGGGACTAATCACAGTCAAGAGGGAGGAGTCTCAGAACAAACAAGGTGGTGATTGGGACTAATCACAGTCAAGAGGGAGGAGTCTCAGAACAAACAAGGTGGTGATTAGGACTAATCACAGTCAAGAGGGAGGAGTCTCAGAACGAGTTAGTCCCAGCCAATGTAAAGTATCACTGATGCGAAGAAACAAAAGCTGCATTAGTTCTTATAGCGCCCCCTTGTGGGGAATCTTTAGTGCTGCTTAATGTGTCAGAGTTACAGTCATATGCTGTTGATGAAATAAATAAAAAAAACACCTGAGGAGCTGAGGAACTCCCTTTGGCTTTTATCAGAGCAGGGTCAGCTGAGGCCTACAGGTCAGAGATGCAGGATCAAGACCAGAAGGTCGCTGGTTTGATCCCCTGGACCAGCGAAAAAGAAACGACACCACTTTCTCCTCCCGCAGCATTCACGGCTGAGGAACCTCTGAGCCCTTGTCCTAACTCTCAACTGCTCCCCAGGTGCTGAGGTGGCTCTCCCCTATTCGCTAGTGTGTGTTTACTGTCACAGTTGGGTTAAATGCCGTTGTACTGTGACGCCAAAGCTGGTAAAGATCTCTGGAGATCACTGCTTATGTAAAGAAGCAAACCTGTATTTTAGGCTTTAAGGAACCAGTGGATGTGTGCATGTATCTCTGAGAATCGGACAGCGCCGGGGGTGCGGGTGAGGTGATGCTGAACACAAAACACGCCTTTAAGTTTGTTGTTCTTTCTTCGTTCCAGCCCAGACCAGTGCGTCACCAGCGCTAAAAATAGCCGCATTGTGTGTCAGGGTCGCCGGCTTGTTTGCAAGTCAACAAATGGACGGATGTAGAGGAAAAGGAGGGAGAACGAGGGAGGAAGAGAGATAGAAAGAGAGAGGCAGGGCATTGAGGTCGTCCTCGCTGTAGAAGGGGTCAGATAAACAGGGTCAACACCCCCGTCTTTGATCCATTCCTCTG